>NW_027182691.1:0-83309 GCF_040807025.1 Struthio camelus
TGCTCGATCAGCGATTGAAATCTACTTGAAGCTACATGATAATCCTCTTGCCAATGAAAGTAAAGAACAAGAAGTGAATTCAGGTATCTGGACCATAATGGAGGCTCATATGTGTATGACACAAATACTAACTTATTAAGCTAAGTAGCCGATGTGCTGTAGAATCAGGATCAGTTGTAATGTACACAGGTTGTTCCATTTTTGTCCCTTAGAATTGGTTAGCAACTGGAAAGAGATTGTGCATAACATGTCCTGGCTGGCTTTCTCTCTGCTCTTCTCTCACCGTCTTGTAAAACTAGCGCAGGAATGGACTTAGCTGTCGTTGGAACGCTTGGGAAAGGGTGGCATTTCAGAATCTCAAGAGGAAAAGTCAAATTGAATTTAGCCATTTGTCAAAGGTTCCTTTAACCAAAAGATAGCAAAATGTCCTAAAATTGTGGAACGTAATAGATATATTTTTGTGGGAAAGCGTTCTGTGAGTTGTTGTAAGAATTGGATTGTGATCATATGTGTTTAATTCACCTATGATCTAGTAATACAAGTGAGCATTGCATTGCATTTCATTATTTGCCACATAATTTTGGGACTTAAAACTGCATAGATGGGTGTAAAATGAAGGCATTTGAGAAATGATCTGAAACTAGTACTAAATGGAAAGCAGGTTTTCTTCGAAAACCCGTTGTGTGTGGTATAGAGGTCTGAGGACTTGTGGGCAAATGTGTTATTCTTTTTTTATTTTGTTTGTTTTTCTTTTCTAAGCTAAATAATTGCTTCTCCTTTCATGGTGCCAGTGAGAGCAGCTAGTATATGTAATGTTATACAACCACTGCAACACTCAGAAAATGTTGTCAAAAGGGACAGAATTAATATATGGCCCTTTGTAAGGGGAAGGAGATTTGACATAGAAGAAAAAGTTAAACTAAATAAGAAATGCCACTAAATGTTGCAGTAAAATTTATCTCTGAAGGAAAGATAAGATTGTATTGGTATCTGCCATATATGTACGTATGCATTTAAGGAGATGCATATAGACAGCACGATAGAATTGGCATCTTTTTTTTATCCAGTTTTGAGTTGCATTTTGGTATCTAACGTAAGATAGGTGTGTGACAGGATCTTGACAGCAGCTTGTCGTGGGTGAGGAAGAACGTTTAGAAGAATGTAGTTCCTTCCTGTTCTGAATTGAGATTGGGTAGGCTTATCTTCAGGGAAAGATAGCACTGTGCCAGTGGGGTGAAGAGGACTTAACGGGTCTGCTTCTCCTCGCTTCCCAGTCTCAGGACACTGGCTGGCCCCAGCATGGGCCCGGTAGAGGTAGTGAAGCCATCATAGCCACAAAAAAGATGCCTTAGCCCCCTAGTAGCCCGCTCTTCTGTTCCATGCCCACGTCCTTGGCACAGCCTGTATTCTCAGTGAAGCACCCAGGATGACTGGCAGAAACTGTGGTATTGCTCCAGCAAAACAAGTCAGGTCAATGTGGCAGCAGGGAAGAAAGCAGGGCTGAATGGGAAAGGGTGAAGGTTCCCCACTTGTAGACGGGCCTGCAGGGAACCATGTTTCCTTTATTCTGCTTTTTGCACAACTGCTTAAACCTTTTTGGTTTAGCTCCCTGTCAGCCCAGTCTACAGATCTGAACACAGCAAGCAGCCTGACCTCTCTTATAGTGGCCCTGTTAATACAGAATGGAATAGTTTTATCCCTCTCCCCCCCCCCCCCCCCCCCAGAACACTGTCCCAGTCTTTGATTGTGTCCAGTTAGCTATTCCCTAGAATTTGCAGAAAATCGAGACTATTCTGCACTGTGTGTTTGGCTGTATACTGGTCCTGTAGGCACCCTCATGCAAGACAATAGGCGTGCTTTAAGACGGAATGTAAATCGGTCATGATGTTTCTAGTTCTTCTTAGAATGAAGAGCTTAATATTACCTTTGAGAAAACCACTGTCTAGTTTTCTACAGTGAAACTTGTTGTATGGCTATAACAGCTTTCTGTAGTAGTTAACCTTTCAAGTAATTGAGGCTTACGTAGCCACTACATAAGAGAAGGTGTGCTAGAACAACTATTGTGCTGTAAATAGCAATCCAGTAGTAACAGTGGACTATGCAGTGATGTGGTACTCTGGCAAGTATAAAAACTGGCAAGGAAATCACTGTAAAAGTATGTAATTGTCATGCAGGGAGAAGGAACGTAGTGGTATCTGTTTGTTGCTTGAGAGAAGCAAGATTTGTATGGAATTTGATTCGCTGGTAACGCGGATTATCTGTTACCTTCGTCTGTAGAAAATCTCTCGGCCAAAGAACTGAAGAAAATGCTTAGCAAGCAAAGAAGAGCACAGAAGAAAGCAAAACTTGAAGAGGAAAGAAAGCACGCAGAAAGAGAGCGACAACAGAAGAATCAAAAGAAAAAGCGAGATGAAGAGGAGGAGGAAACTAGTGGACCCAGGGAAGAGCTAGTTCCTGAAAAACTGGAAAGGGTTAGCATGGTGTTTCTCCTTACGTTGAGTTCACGTCACTGCCATGAGATTGCCTGTAATATGGGATTACTGTGAGGTTTTCCTAAAAGAATCCAGCAGTCCTGTGAAATTATTTTTGCATGCAAAAATACGGTGTTGTAGTCTACCTCTACTTATCTTGAAGAAAAGTACAATTTTTCCTCTAATGCATTAAAGTTCTAAAGTAACAATACGGTTACTAATAGAGATTCTGGGTATTCCAGCCATCTTCATTCAGGTAGAAACTGAGCGAAAAGATAATTCCTGCCCAAAGAAGTCTGTTGATTTTCAGGTGGTAAATAGAGGAAAAAATAGCAGCAATGTGATTGCAGTGCACAGAATCTGAAGACTTGAGCCAGCATTTTTCTGAGCACAGAGAAGAGCTATTTCCTTTATCAGAGTAATTTCTGAAGGTCAAGCTTGTTGTGTCAGGTGGTCGTATGCAATTGTTTCCTGAATGCTAAATTATAACACAACTAATCACACTACATAAACAGTGCCACAGTTAGCAATGGTGTTGCCTTTTTCGACATGAAATCTGGAGGAAACGCTTCTAAATCTGGCTATTGAAATAATGTTTTGGTTCACTTTAATTCGGAAAGCTATCAGCAGTTCACCTTTAGCCTCTGTGATTGTTTAAGTGCTCTTGATATCAGAAACTGTCATTGATCTGGTTTGCCTGACACTGATTGGAGGTTAAACTTTTAATTGTGTGTGTTTTTATTAAAACAGGTAGAAAATCCATTAGAGGAAGCAATTAAGTTCCTTATGCCACTTAAGAGTCTTATTGGAGATAACATAGACACACATTTATTAGCATTTGAAATATACTTTAGAAAAGGTAAGGTATTGCATAGTTTTATTTTTGCTCTGTAGATTTGTAATCCCGCAGGGCAGCTTGTGTTATCCAACTGTAGTCTAAAATTAATGTTGGGAACAGATCTTTTTTGCTAACTGAAGCAGGGTCTTGCATCATATCAAGGAGTGATGGAGAAGATATTTGGGAAAGCTTACAGTGACAGATCGTTTTTGTTAAGCCACCAGTAGTTTACTTTGCAAACTAAGAGCAGAGTAAGTTGGTAGTGAACACTAATAAAAGCTGTAGAAAGCAATATTTACTTGTAGTGTGAACTAGGAAATGTGTGTGTCTAGGAAAAGCAAACAAAAAAATAACATCACTTCGGCAGTGTTGCCAGAGTTTGACCAGTAAGGATTTCTGTATTCTGAGGTAATTTGAATGGGAGAAGTGTGTTTTCTTTCCAATTCTTTGTAGGCCTTGATGTTTCTAATGTTTGTGCTAGGTTTACTAATGAAAAGAGTAGTTTGTACAAAAGAGACGTGGAAGTTCTGTGTTCTTAGTCTCAATATGTTTTTGTCTTTCCCTTCCCACAGGAAAGTTTCTGCTAATGTTACAGTCTGTCAAAAGAGCTTTTGCTATCAACAGTAATAACCCATGGCTACATGAATGCTTGATTAAATTCTCTAAAGCTGGTATGTGTGTAGGGAATACATATGTGTGTTTAAGGATATGGAAAATGAAATACGTTCATGGACACAATTAGGTGTTATGGTTTTGAAGAGTCTTTTTGCATTACGTATTTATCTGTCTGGCTGTAAGTTGATGGTTTATTTTTTTAGGTATTCCCTAAGAAAGCAGGGGTTGTGCTATGCAGTGTTGCATGTATGTACTGTACTCCTTCCTCCCTTAATCCACCAGGTGGACCCAGTACTCTGTGGAGTTCACAGAGGAATAGGTGTTCCAAAGCTCCTTGGAATGTTTGCAAGGTTTAAGAAAATAAGGGGCAGATAGGGGAGACAGACTTTTGACTGCAGCAAAGCGTGCATTGTGAACTTGTGTTAAGCAAGAGGAAATGTATGTAGCAGAAAGCTGTTAGGAATTTTTTACCTGTAGATGCTTCTGTACCCAATTATAGAGCACTTGATTTCATTTTTAAACTGATATTGTGTAAATGCTTGTTCTCCTGCATTGTAAATGCAATGAGACCTTTAGCAGTTGTTAGTAATAGTTATGACATGGAAAAAAAATTTAAAATACAATAGAAACCGTACAAGCAAGCTAGCGATTATAGTTGCTTAAATGTATTGCCCTGTTTGCTCTGAAGAAGCACTACCAAATCTAGGGGATTTTTTTGGTCACATAAATCAGCTTAGATTTAAAGCCTTGAAGATTCCTTGGGAAAATAACAAATTGGTGCATGAGACAGTATTGAAGTAAGCTGGCTGTGTATTTCTTGCTATTTCATTCCCAATTAGATGATTTAAATAAAATCGCTCTCACTAGCGACATGTGTTTTTCTGCAGTATGTATGTATACGTATGCAAAATGAATATTTTTCAACAAAAGAAACATCAAATTGATGTTTTTGACATAGCAAAGCTTGTGCTGACGTTAACGCTGTTTTGAACGATCACGTTTCTTTCCGCCTACAAGCGTAGAAAGAAGTGGTAATTCTTTAGCAGTGATGTTTATTATTTCACATTGTTTTCTGATGATGTTTAAATGCTTTTTTGTTTCTGTCCCTCTTGCCTTCCCCCTTCTAGTATCTGATCATAGTAACCTCCCTGAAATCGTGAGCAAGGTCCTAACTCAAGAAATGCAGAAGATCTTTGTTAATAAAAACTTGGAAAGTTTTAATGAAGAGTTTCTCCACCACAATGCTGCCTCTCTTCAGCACCAACTGTCAGGTTTGTTTAACTGTTTAATGCTCTTGAAAATGAGATGAGTGAAGTGATTCAAATGTGTGTCTGTCTTTGCACTCCACAAATCATATGTAAGCTGGGGTGAGTTAGAAACTCAGTTGATGGTTATTCTTTCTTCTGCCTGCTTTTACCATGTTAAAAAAATCTATTCCATTTATTTTTTTATTAGCTGCATAAGGAACTGCCTCTCACCTTCAGAAGGCATGATTAAACCATCAAACCACTACAACTAATCAAGTATGGAAGCACTGTCATCCCTCTTGTTGAAGCGTCCGGTGTTGGCATAATTAGAAAATATGAGATGTAAATGTTTAGCCCTTCTGATGGAGAAGATTTTTGTTATAACAAGCAGTGCTTTTCCCTGATCTGCTCAGCCGGGATGTTTCTGTTCCTACTCACACCTTTGTCAAGTAGCAACAGCATAAGTAAAAACGTAATGGCAGATTTGTTACTTTACTCTTCTGCTCTGTAGGCAACAATGGAAGAGTTGAACTATGCCACACTTGCACTGCTGGTTTAAAAACACTGTGAAGAGCTGTTGGAGTTCATTGGAAGGAAGTTTGAATTGAAATGTGTTGCTTCTACTGAGTCTAGAAACTTTTGGAATAAAAAGTAATGTCACCTGAGGAGCTAGTAGAGGAGGAAACAAAATACTACTCCAGCAGCTGGGAAGCAAGAAAAAGCTTAGATTTCTCAGACACAGAGTACCTGCAGTAGTACTGATGTCACCTAAGTTTGTAAAAGTTGCTTGGGCTCCATCTAGCATCACTGGGAACAGTTAGCTCCAAGGATTGTTCATTGCACTCAGAGGAGGCTTAGGTGTCCTCTTCCAAGCAGATGGGGCCAATTAAAAAGGTGGGGCGCTGTTCTAGAACAGCACCCCGAGAGAAATCCTTGCAGCCCTTTCCTCTGAAACTGGGCATTGGGAGAGTCAGACACAGATACTTCAGCAGGTACTTGCTCCTTGATTCTTATAGGTGTGTTCTTCCACTTTGTTTCTTTATTATCTTAGGCCTAATAAGGTTAGGCACTTAACTGAGTGGCTGTTTTCCAGGATCCTGTCCTGTATTACTATGGAAAACAGCACAGTGAGTTTGTCGTGGTAATTGTGCAGGTTAAGGCTGTTAATACTTATGAATTTGGCCTCGCACTGGCTACGTCTTTAGTGTCTTGGAGAAGAACCCAAGCTAGCCACGGGCAGTGGTGGCACCCATGTTAGAGTGGCATCGGGGACCCCTTTGGAGAGGGTGAGTCTTATTGACACTGAGTGGAGATGAGGGGCATAAGTACACAGCAGCCCCTCGCTACCCTTCGGGTCCATTGATCACCGACCGAGATGCAACTGTATATTAATTTACAGGCAGTGGGAACAAATGGAGAGCAGGACTTTAGTGCAAAATCAGGAGGGAGCTAAGCATAGACATGTCCTTTGTAGCCCTAGGAGGTCATCTGTGTGTCAGGCTTCTGTTTATGCTGAAACAAGTTTGAAATGATTGACTCCTCTACTGTGCAATATGTAGGTATCTTTTTAATCTGGCATCTTTAGTTGGGTCTAAAGGCCTGAAAGACCTAAACCTTACGTCTGAGAGTCCAAGGGAGCATTTTTTAGCTTAAAATGGTTACTGGTAAAAATGTAAACAGAACGTTAAGCCCTTTTCACGTTCTGTACCGTGACCTCCATAGCTTTAAACAACCGTAACTAGGTTAAATTTACTATGTGTCTTGACAGTGATAACCCAAACCCAAATATACTGAGTCTCTCAATTTCTGTTCTGAAATCTTTCAGATTTAAAAAAAAGCGGTAAGAACTGAGACACTTTTAATTAGGAAAATAAATTTTAATGCTTGACCTTACCTTCTGCTATACGGACATACTAGTCTGAAGTCCTTCTGGAATGTGTTCCAAAATTGTTCAATGACTTAATTGTTCTGTCGGGTTGCCTAACTCCAGTACTTTTCAAAAGGTTTCAGAGTATCTGTGAGAAAATGTCTTGTATTCGCTTCCTGAGTTGTAGGATAGATGTCATTTCGCCTGCTGGTTTGAAGAGCTTAGTCATCAACATACTCTGTACATGTGTATCCTGACTGTGTTTTGGCATGTCCTTGGTAAAGTGAGCCTTTTCCTCCTTGCAGAAGGAGATCTGCTGTGTTACTCTCTCCCTGTGCTCCTAATGAACTACAGGATAGCTTTTAGGTTTCCTTAATTTTAAATGCTGAATAAGGAAGAAAAATGTGACGTCTTGAGGAAGTCCGAATTCGCATTGGTTTATAGTTTTTCAGATTTCATGTGTCTACGTGCAGTACTGCATTTGGCAATACTAATGTCTCAATATTGTTTTCTTTCTTGCGATAGGTGCAAAGATGATGTATTTCCTGGACAAATCAAGACAAGAAAAAGCAATTGCCATTGCTACAAGATTGGATAAAAATCTGAGAGACAAAAACGTGAAGGTAAAAGATATAGTTTGATTTAGACATGAAAGCATATATGATCTTAGGTAACGTGTACTGAAGTACACATCCTTCATGTTTAGTGATAAATGAATATTTTTTGAGAGAACAACTTTATTAAATTTTGGTTTTTCCTGGTTAACTACAGGAAATCTAAATACCAACAGAGCACCTGAATTTGCTCATGCCAGGACTGTGTAATAGTGTCTCTTTTTATTTGTGATAGTAAAACAGGTGTAAATTGCATTTGTTAACTGATACTTTTGTTTCTTTAGACATTGACAAAGGTTTTTGAGGCACTGCTTGATGGCAGTTTTGGAAGCTGCCACGCTCAATGTGAAGAATATCAAGCAGCATGTCATAAACTGTTTCCTTTTACATCTGCCTTTATGCCTGCCACAAATGAGGAGGATAGCAGCATTGCATCCGTGAACCACACAGCCATTAACCATGATGTGCTGTCTAATGAAATCTGAAGGAGTGTGTGAAAGCCTCTGTGCGCGCATGCGTGTATGCATACTCGTGCACATATATACAAAACTCTTGACTCTCATCACCTACAGACTGGCTGGATACAGATCAGGGTTACTTTTCCAGGTTGTATTTTAATATCTTGAACAGGTGTAGAATGAAATATTTGGATAGTTAATGAAAAGGAGTATGCTATTAGGTTTTTTTTTCTCCCAATGAAAACTGCCAATATTTATGTAGACATTATCCTCGATCACCACTTTTCATGTTTATACTTGTACAGTTGTAAATCTTTTAATATTCCCATGAGCCCTCCCCAACAACAAAAAAAAAATCTATGGATGTTGAAGACTGCTTTCACCTGAGTGTTGCTGCCTATACATATAAACGTGATCATATCTTGTTAATCAAATTACCATCTGAGCATTTTAGCAGGTTAAGACTGAAGTGCTGCTTGAATTACCCTCTTCATCTTTTACTGTTGTTCTTTGGTTTTTCTGTTTTTTATTTTTCTTTGGTCTGTTTGGTTTCTTTTGAAGCACAGTGACAATGAAAGCGTTGGCAGTTTGCATGTTTTTGTCAGTTGTGCGTCTTACATGGAACCTGCGTTGATGGGTGTGAAGATTAGGTTTGTGTAAAAACAAAGTGTTTTGAAAACTGTATTCTATCTACCTTGTGTTCCATAGCTATTGTTTCCTTAAGTTTATGGGTGATTTAACTTTTTAAGTTTGAGTATTCTCAAGCATTTCCCTGAAAATACAATGCATTGGATACTGTTGTCTGCCCTTTGTTTCGTATTCCACTTCCTTCCTCTTTTGATTTCTCCTGGTCTGTTCACGTACTGATGCTTAGTTTGAAAAAGCTACTCCAGTTTTGGGCAGATGCATAAGGTACAGTAATGGGGAGTACGGGGTTCCTCTCTACATGGAAGAAATTCACTGGTAAATTTACTATATTACCTCCATTGAAAGTCTTAGCTGTGGACTTATGGCCAAGAAACTCGTACTTCTCTTGCCTAACTACTATTGCTTTAGGTGCTGCAAAGCAAATAGTATGGGAGGAGTGTGTTTTATATTTACAAACTATTTAAGGGAGCACAAAGAGGCTGACTGCAAATCACAAGGAACCTTCTCTTACTCTGTATACTGGTGCATTAACTGTTCAGTGTACAACACATCAAAATGGCAGTCTAGATCAAATATAGCTATTTAAAGCATAGTGTTGCTGGACAAAATGGCTACATATGACAGCTTTACATTCTACGAGAACTGCTATCACAACATAACTATACTGTGGCTTGTACAGAAAATCGGTTTTCTGGAAACTG
This sequence comes from Struthio camelus, assembly GCF_040807025.1. NCBI lineage: Eukaryota > Metazoa > Chordata > Aves > Struthioniformes > Struthionidae > Struthio > Struthio camelus. The sequence goes on from NW_027182691.1 coordinate 9,460, forward strand.
TAATGGAATCATTCAAGCAGTTTGTTTTTTATTTCCCTGCAATGTAAATAATTTCAGTAATATTAACTAGCCCCTCTAAGGCAAATATAAATTCACGAAGAGGGGATTTTATTAAGACAAATAAACTGTTCTAATTAAGATTGTCTCCTTTGTGTGTCATCGGTTTAGATCCAAAACTGTTGAATGGAAAAATCACTGTAAAATATTGCCAACGTATGTTATGCTGTAATAAATTATTTTGTACACACTTGCCTTTGGTTTGGAATTTTTGCATATTCTGTGGACATCAAACTTCAGCCTGTTCCACGTTCATTAGTTTATCCAAAAAGAGGTCTTGTCTCGCTTTTGCGTTCACTGGAGGTTTAACATGAACTCTGTAAGTGGTTAAGAAATTATTTAGCCCGTTGATATATGTGCAGGCAACGTAGTGCCCTGAGAAAGATGAGTTATGGCCTTTTTGTCTTACAGAATTCACCATGCCACTTGCTGTAGAGCAATTGCTCTAAGATTTTGCTGTTCAAGCAGGGAAAGGTAGTTGGCCATAGTCTGGTTGTTTTGCCTCAGTTGCACCCCAGGAGTACTTTATCAGCCAGCCTAAGGGGCAGATGTTAATTAGTTCAGTCTTTCCTTGTCTTACATAGAGATGAACATTTAAATTGTTAGTGGACATTAAATTGTTAGAGCTTAAATCCAGGCCTTCCAAAGAAAGCTGCAGCAATATGGATGGAAGGGTAAGAGTGGCATTTGAGCCATCTGGGATCTGATAGCTTGACACTTTAAATTGGACTCCAGCAAAAATACCGAGGGTAACTGTTCAGCAGTTTGTCACTTGAGAAAGTAGATTAATAGCTTGATGGTTTTTATGCTGGTAGAATTCTAGGAGCTCTTTTGAGAATTCTAAAAAGAGGAAAAAATGGATTTTCCTTTCACCCTGTGGCTGTCTTGCTTTTTCTGAGGAATTCTAAGACAGGTAGGCTGTTTGTGTTTTCTGCATGGCTGGCATCACAGGTGCAAACCACTTGGAATAATAGATGTTAGCAGTCCTATAGACCATTGCAAGGAAAGGTTAGGGTAATATGGGAAGGATAACAAAGGGTAATGGAGAATGAAATGTCAAGGGAAAGTAATTTTTTCTCACAATGTTCTGAGAACATCTGATGTCTTCCCAAGACTCTTGCATCAGGAAAGGCACATCAAGCTTAACAGACCTGCTAAGTCTTCCCAGAGGAAATATGCTAGAATTCACCTTTCTCACACATGCCTAAAATCACTGTATAGGAGCATGTTATATTAATGCTAGCGGTGTTTGTATGTTGAATCACACTACTTCACGTTTCAATGTATTAAACTTTGAAATATCTTCAGCTAGCTCCATTTTTTTCTTGCACGCGTTCTCTTTTTCATTCCTTCATGTTTTCCTCCTTACTGCTGTCTTGCACTTTTTTTTCTCCTTGCCATTTGTCATCTCAAAAGCTATTTAATCTGCTGTGAGTGTCGGTAGTATTCCTTCTTGTTCCACCTTCCCATCACCAACTAGCTTTACTTGTCTAGCAAATGTAATGGCCCAGGAGGTGGCCTCTCTGTTTTTATCAGTATGTTGGGGTCAAAGTAATTGCAGGGCTGTACCAAGCAGTTGTGGCCAGTCCAGATCCAGTCAGCTTGTGGGAGCGAAGAAGACTTGGAGTCCATCAGCTTCAGCTCTCCTTTGCTGTAGCACAGAATCTGTCTCTCTTTTAGATCTGCTCAGATCTCAAGCCTGAGATGGGCCGTCTCCTCTGAAAGGAGGCTAGCCTCGCAGCCTGAGGCTAGGATCTCTCGTGTTTTTTAGCACCGCCTATTCCATTGACCCACAGGGAGGTAGAAGGAGTGTCACCAAATACAAAGCTGCCAAATGTGGCAATGAAAAAACTTGGCCTATTATGCCACAATGTTCTAAGACTTTAGCCTGACCTCCTTTAATGAATACATAAAGAACAAGGCAGCAATTTCATCAGGTCCTAATTAAGTCGACTTAAGTTGCTTCTATGGCAACTTAGAAGCAGACCTGTATAAACTAAGTATTAATATATGGCATGGTTGGATCAGTAGATATCTCTGTGGGAAGGACTGGTAAAGTGTGTGTTTGTAGCAGTGGTTTTGGTAAGGGAAATTCACTAGTGCAGATTGGGAGTGAAGCAGGGATCATCTTTGCTACTAGTTGTAGCAAAGTCTTGGAAATCACTCCTGCTTCAAACGTGAACAGTTTGGAAGAATTGTTGAACGCCTAGACAACTGACAGATCTTGTGATATGCTTGAGTGTTGTACCCTGGTAGTGGTAGTTTGTTTTTAAACAAAGAACAGCCTTTGACTGTAATCAAGGAGACTATGCTGTCTTACTCTAGAAGCTTTCTATTCTTCTATAGGCAAGATTCAGTAGCTTAACAAGAAACGTTTAATGTCTCTTATCAATACCACATGGAAACGCTTCAATCTTGAGATGAAGCGTTCTCCTCACAATCTTTCACAGTTAATGTGTATTGCAGATGGGCATGGTGTGAAGTGTGCACTGACAACCTGAAGACGGGATTGCTCAAGATTGGTTTGCTGTCCCTGCAGGAGGAAAACATGCAAATGCAGGAAAAGTACAGTAAAAGGCTGCCTGAGAATGCTTGCTTATCTAAACATGGCTTTGGAGCGTTCGCTAGTTCAGAGTATGGTTTAGTGGGGAGCCAGTTCAGCTTGATAAACTGGCAGAAACATTTTATTTTTGGCTGACCTAGTTTGTTGGTGTTTAATGGGATGAACTGGCATGCTGCAATATTGGATGATCACCAAAACGAGCAGCAGCATCCAGCTGAGATAGGTCAGCCCATCTCAAACTATATTGTGTGGTGGTGGGTGGCAAACATACCTTGTATTGGCATTCATTGCCAGTGTATTGCAGCAGGAACCATGGCTGCTTATTATTTACCAGTACTGATTAGCCGGGTGTCAAAAATGATGGGCCTTCTTTGGCAGCAGGGAATTGCCTCTTTCTGCTTGCTGGGCATCTCAGGCCAGCTTTGTCAAGACTGTGGCTTTGCCTTTTCTTCCAGAGACCTGTGAAACAGTTCTTGGAGGAGCCGAAAAGCTGGCAGTAGCAGTTGTGCTCCTAGATGCATGTAACTAAGCTTACTGGAGCTTTTATGCAGGGAGGATACCTGGGCGCAATTGTGACTTGATCCCGTGGTAGGTGTGTACTAGCTGGCAGCCACAAAAGAAAAAAACAGATGTTCTGCAGCCTTTCCTCTCTCACAGCACCTAATGTTTTGATTTTATTTTATTTATACAGCAATTGCATAAAGCATTCTTCTATGACATATACAGAGACTGCAGGTAGACTGCAGGTGTCCATCACCCATCTTTGTTGTCTCATATAGTCTTGATGAGAAACTGTCGAGGGACTAATGTGGCTTGCTAGAAATTATAGTAAAAGCTTATCTGTCTCATGTCATGGAACCTTCAAAATTCTTTTGTGTTGAACTGTTTTGCCGGGGACTTGTTTCTTTTCTAAATCCTTATCATTTATCCCTGTATAAACCAAAGTATTGTGTTAACAGCATCAGTGTAATGAGAACTGGTTGACTCAGCATCCAGGCTCCTGTAGAGCCCTGCAGTAGTCCTGCAGTATTCCTGCAGGAATATCCCCCTTTCTCTTTTCCACAAGAGGGGAGAAGGACAGATGTAGACAGAGCAATATACCCAAAGGCTGACCAACTTCCCCTCATGAGGAATCAGCCTGTTCCAAAAGCCCAGGCCCTAATGGAAAATGTTGTGCCCTATTGCCCTATGGCTGATAACAGTGTAGTTCCGAATTAGCAATGACAGTGGAAGGGGTTTCTCAGGTCTGCTCTGCTCTGGCATCTCCAGTCTCCTCAGATGAATCCCTCCGCTAGGAAGAAGTCCACTTTTAAGCCTGACAGAAGGGTCAGACATAAGAATCATATTTTCATATGTGAAGGCAATGTACATGTGCAGGCCTCTGGTGTGTTTGTGCGCTTTGGGAAGTTAATATTTAAAATACGGAAACAGATAAAGCCATTTTCTTTTTCTACATAGCGACACATGATTAGTTCTGAAGTTGGCAGGGTGAGCTGATAAATAATTGGAAATGAATGCACTTGGGAGCTTGAGCATGGATCCTAGTTACATTTTTCAGCCTGAGAGTCTGATGCTGGCCATTTATTGTTTCAACGGTATCATTGCATGTACTTCTGGCCTGTGTTTTGTAATGTCGAAACTGCAGTTTATGGTGTAAAGTGGTCAGTTCACAGATTTTCCACTAGAGGGAAGTCTTGCATGCAGAATAGTTGTGCAGTAGCAAAAGGCAACAGCAGTTTGTTTATTTTCAGGGTTTTTTTGGTTCTTGTTTTTCTAATACAATATTATAAGAAAACATCTGTTTTCTTTCTTGTCTTTCAGGCAGTGCAGAGAGATCATTGATTTGTTGTATGCACTTCAATGAGTGATTTAGACTTGGGCCTCATACAACCCCGACAACCTTAGGATTTGGAGTTCTGAAGTTGACAGCATGGTTGCCTAGGCTTATTTCTATACCAGTTGAGAAAAAGAGACATTTTGAAAGGTGCTTTAGTCCACACATGATCCACATCACCTTCTGGGTGAGCCATTATGTAAGCAGAAAGCGTACGTCAGCCAAGTTCCTACCTTCCTCTCCTCAGACTTCTGAAGGGAACGCATCAGCATTGAAGCTTGTTGGTCGCTTCAGTTAATTTATCATAGACTAAATACGTTGTCTATTCATTGCGCAAACTTTAATGCTTCATCAGATTTCAAGTCTAGACAAATTCTTTGAGAGTGTGCTGTTAAAGCTGAAGAGGATATTCAGGTTTTGAGAGGTACACAGAGGTATTTTAGCTATGCGCTAAGGGAGGAGAAGGAAATAGCTGGTATTTCCAGGGCTGCTTACATATGATAAATGGTCAAACTTGAAGCAAACCAGGAGATGAGGCTCAGACTGGCAGCGATCTTCCTGTGCTGTGTAGAGAGCTCCCAGCACGGAGCAGTTCTAGTTCTGACAGAGATCCATACTGCAAGTAATAAGCTGTCATAATGCCGACACATCAAGAAGCATAAGCAAACTGTGACTGCTTGATGCCTGGCTCTGTACCTGCCAGTATGAAAGGCATTAAAGGATCCACAAAAGGAGTTAGGCACTAAAGGAGCCTATTATCTGTCACTGAAGATGTTGAATCAACGTCTAGCTGATCCAAACACTGATTCAATTTCAGTCACGCTCAGAGGACACCGGAAGTTCAAGGAACTTTTCTTTCTATTAATAACACTCCTTGAGTGCCTGAACGCCTCTTTAGGGACATTCAAAACAATGGGCTGAAACAGATTGGCCATGGATAAATTTACTGTTTTGGGACCATAGAAGCGAGCATGACTCATTAGCTGGGGGAGGTTAGAGTACTAACCTGAGTGGTGAGGACACCTACTGAGGGTTAGCCCAGGCACTGAGCAGTACAGAGCAGACTGCAGAGCTTCCAGACTACAGCAGGCTCTGACCGTGGGCAGAGGTGACACTTTTTATTTATTTATTTTTTTAAGTAATTCTTCTTTTTTAGAGAATTCTTCTAAAAATCAAGAGATTGGAAAACTTTGCTTTCAGGACCTGTATATCCAGCTCAAGGCTATGGGCACCCCAGGGTGCCAAACACCTAAACATAGTTATTGCACTGTTGAGATTTGTGAGGCTTGTATCCTTTTGGACTATGATGTGGCACACAGACTGTTACACGTTGTGCTGAAAGAGGTAGATACACGGGATTTCTTGTTGCTAAAAGGGGAATGTTTTGTCTTCTCCCTGCCATACTCTTCCTTCAGCCTCTCTCCTTGCTTTAGGCTTCAGCACACATTGTTCACTTCTGTGAACAGACTCACATCAACAGCTTAGCAGGAACCTTACCCAGATAAAGCAGTAGGTTGGTTTCCGCTGCTTGAGTAAGTTGAAGCTGCTCAAGAAAGAGTCAAATCCAAACCAGAGCCATTCAGCGAGGGAGCTAAAAGACTCGGCCAAAAGAGGAAGGGCAGGGGAGGAAGAAGGCAGCAGGATACCTGCCTTTTGGAGCTGCATCCAGCCACCCCATCGTTGGCTGTCACAAAATGCTACCTGAACCACTGGTGATTTTTTCAGAAGCCATTTTTACCTCTTGTATATAGTGCTCTAAAACATATTGATAAAAAGCCATATACATCCAACATATTTGTACTCCAGTTATAATAATGTAGTTGCTTCATGTCGGGAGAATATATATACATTTTAAGAATTCAAACGTACAAAAAATTCATACTTAAATCATACGATATGTCTTTAAGTTAACAATGCCTTTTTCATTCCGTAGGTATGTATAAATACACACATCCCGAGACAATCATTATTGATTTGTTGGATTGCAGGTTCCAAAGCCTGCAGCGGTTGTCAGTGGTGGTGGTAGTTCTGAGTTTTGCGTGCTGTTATCTGTTGTACCAACAACAGGTACATAGATGTAGAAAGAGGAGCTCTAAGCAGTTGTTATCTGAGGAGCAGCTCATGCCTGGCTGAATCATGCTGTGAATGCTGTTCTGTGAAGGCCCCGATTCCTCTCACCCAACTCTGAATGCAAAGGTATATTTTTCCAGAACAAACCACGGTCCTTACAGGTCTGTTGTGAGTCCTGGGTGTGCCAAGCACTCTTCATCCTAACGCACTTCATGGACAATATCAGGACACTGACCATTTCTGAGGGGCAGAAGGGGCATCACAGAAATGGCAGCAACAGATAACCCATCACTGTGAAGCTGTCTCTGCCCAGGGCTGTTTTATTAATACACCACCTCTCATCAGCACTGTCAATGTTGAGAGAAGCCCTGGCCTTCCTGAGGAGTGAGGGCCGTGCTGGCTAATGGCCACCCTGGCCTGCCCTGGCCCCGACCTATGACCTGCTACAATACGGGTTGGCTGGGGAGACCCGACCATCACCTCTCTCCAAAGACATCATCCGTTACTATCTCCCCAGGCCTTCTCTTCCCCTATGTTGTCTTCTCTTGCTTGCTGAGGGCTTCTAAACCAGCTCTACAGAACAAGAAATTCATTTCTGGGTCAGGTGCTAAGCCAGGTACAATGCTGTGTAAATAGTAAGTTGATATGTACTCTCTGAGGGGTGCTTTACGGAAGACTTGTGGCCTAAATAATCCCAGATATAATGGCCTAATACATGCACTTTCAATATGGTGGTAGATGAATCTGGATGTGCAGAGCTGGGTTTAGCACGAGTCTTTACAGTGGCAAAGCCTGCGTTTTCCAGTGTGTTTTTTTTTTTTTAAACTGTTCTCCTCTGTAAATAACCTGCATTTGCAGTTTTGCCTGCAAATCCTTTGTTGTAGGAACAACACTAAAAAACTGGTACTGGACAGAATGGCATGGGCAATTTTGAAAGCCTGTTATTTATAAAATAGAAGCTGGAAGTAGAAAAAGAGTATATGGATGAAGTTGCTGTCACAGATCCTCCCTCTGGCTGGGAGAATGAGAGCATGGTTTACTTAACTTTCATTTGGGAGGCTGAGAGGATGCTGCTATGGCTTGTCACAAAACATTTTTCTAGGCTGAGAAAACTGGACAAAACCCAGGGCTTTTAATGATTATTCTGAAATCGAAATGCAGTTGTCTCAGGCAGTCGGAGGAAAGAACGGGATGGGGTCACAGCCTCTAACATCGATTCTATTCTTCCCATCTGCATGAGTCTCTGTGCCCTGACTAACAGAGTGAATCCAACATGCCAACAGAAAGCATGATTACTTCCTAACCATAAGTAGGCAAATTCCTGTCCTTTGACATGAGGGTGATTTACTAGCTAACCAAAGTGCAAGGATTACTGCTTTTGCTCCGTGTTTGTATGGTGGCTGATTCAACAGGGTCCTGGTCCGTGACCAGCGCTACTGCAACACAAATAAAGCAGGCATTACATTTCTAACACATGCAGCCATATGCCTTCAGCAACCAAGTGGTCTTGCCTTCTCCTTCTGCCTCCTACCTCCTTAATGCCCACAGAGCACAAAAGGGAGAGGAAGACTCTCTTCTTTCAGTCTGCTTCAGCAGCGAGGCTGGGAATGACATCCTGCACCCACTGCCTTCCCTGGGCTTCCCACATTCTTGTGGCCATGCTGGGTGAGTTACCTTGAAATTGGTGCAATACAAGAAAAAGCTGCTTTTGCAACATGGAAAAGACCAAGCGTTGCTCTAGCCATGCAAGGGTAAGAAAGACAGACAAAATGGAAACCTATGTAAATTTAAAAAAATTAAAAAAAATCTCAAACCAGAGGATATTCAATGTTCCTAGGGCAATATAATAAGAATTTATCTTAGGCAAGGTAATTTTTTCTTTTCTTGGGTATGGTTAGTATATTTTTGGCTAGGTATCTTGGCCACAAGTATGTTTTATTATCACTGTAATTATTAGTTACTTCAACCTAGGATCTAGATTTCTTGGCCAAGTTTAGGGCTTTGGAAGCACAGAGTCCCCAGAGGACTCTGGCTATAAAGTACAAGATGAATGAGCCAAACGAGCAGGACGTATGTATGTGACTGTGTGAGACCTAGTAACAGAAACAGTAAGAAAGGAGTATTTTTTAGTCAGGAAACAATAGCATTGATATAAAATATATCTGTCTGAAAATTCCACTGCCTTTTGTTTTACTTATGGAGATGACTTATGAGAGATGTCTGATTATTTTGAACCTATAAGAGCTGCCTTATATGTTTCACTTCACAGGTCTTAAAAGTTGTTGCCAGCGTGGTGTGTGTGTCAGGTACTTTTCATATCATACAAGACTCTCATGCCTGAAGTTCCTGTTTGTTTCTTGCATTTGATAATCTGCTCTTGATTCCACGTCCCTTCTTTTCTTGACACAGCTAGTGCTTTTTTTGAAGCAGCACAGCATTCAGTAGTCTTAACACTTCAGTTTCTCAGGCTACTTCCACTGGCAGGGATCTGTCATTCTACCTTTGTCCGAGACTAATACCAGGTGAGAATATGGCATGGGATTTCATTACAGATCTGCTTTTAGTTGTGGAAACATGGTGTTGAGTCAGAAGCATCAATACGTTGGGGGCACTCCCATCTTTGAAAGGGGGGAAAGATGTGATTGACTAGATCAAAACTTGTGAACCCTTTCGGACTTGCAAATTTCTTTCATGTGTGGTCTCAGTCTCCAGGGGAGCTACACTGTCCTACAAGTTTTAACCTACTTCCAGTACATTTGCTTTTTTTCCCCCCCTGTCTCATATGAATGCCTCAGAAGTAGTTCATGGATCTGTAGGCATCTGTGGGCATTCACAGTTTAAAAACCACTAGATTACTCAAGCTGCAATTACTAAAGCAGGACTAGGATTCTCTTCAGTGTAGCAAGATAAGGTTTTGTGTCCCACCTTAGTCCATGTTTCACTCAGAAGATTAGTACCTTGTGACCCTTGCAACCTGGGAATATCAGAGTACCTGCTAATGTTTTAAAGGTCTTTCCCTGAGCAATATTCGCAGACATGATTTTTTGGGTTTAAACAGCCATGATGTGACTCACAAGTGTGTGCCATTAAAAATGCAATAGAAAACCCCAAGGTAGACTGTGAACATTGTATCATCAGCTGAAGAGGATCTGGAGACACTGTGTTGCACGGCCAGGAAGAAATTGACTTTAGCATTGGATGTTTCTACTTATAAAAAAGAACAACTAGATGTGTCAGTCTGCAGAGTTCCGGGGCACGGCACTTGCACGTGATGTTTTTCATTTTGTCAGATGCAGGCTGCTCCTGTTGGCATCAATGGCAAAAATGCATCTGATGTGCGAGCTGGAGCACACTGAGGCTCTTAAAGACTCTTTAGAAAGATGCATGGCTATGTGGCCTTTAACATAGAACTCATAGGCATAAAAATCAATCTTTTTTTCCTCAGCTAAGGGTTTACATGGAAGATTAAAATTCACAAGCTGAACCTCAGCTGCACTCACTGGAATCACCGACTGCTTAGGAGAAAGAGGAACTGCAGTGGAAAACGTAAGTATTTACAGGAAGAAAAGTTAAGAAACTTGCCTATGGAGCAGTACACAGGACCAAGGATTTTTAAGCCCCGCGTTCAGGTTTTCTTGCGGAAAGAAGGCGCCCAAACACCACAGGCGCCCTATAAAGAAGGGGCGTTTGTGAAGTCATGTCTTTATCATGCCCAGAAGTGACTGTGAAAGTGGTAAATGTGAGCGTAAGGGAAACATTGAAAGGAAAGAGAAGGCCAACGACAAGCTCGAGTTTGAGGGACTCGAGCAATTCCTGAGGGATCCAGGCGATGTCACTGTGAAGCTACCCTGGGTTATGGTTGAAAGGCCATGGCGATCAGGAGGGGTTCCAGAGCACTGGAAGAGAGAAAATGCCACCCCTCTCTTGAAGAAAGGCCAGAAGGATTGTGGCAACTACCGGCCAGTCAGCCTGACCTTGATCGCCGGGAAGGTGACGGAGCAACTAATCCCGGAAACCATTTCCGGACACGTGAATGACAGGAAGGTTTGGCCGACGAATCAGCAGGGATTTCTGGAGGGGAAGGGGAGATGATGCTTAACCAACCTGAGAGCCTTCTGGGAGGAGATGGCTGGCTTGACGGACGAGGGGAGAGCAGTCCGTGCTGTTTATCTTGACTTGAGCAAGGCTTTTGATGCTGCCTCCCATAGCATCCTCACAGACAAGCTAATGAAGTCTGGGCTAGACAAAAGGTCGGTAAGGGGGACTGAAAACTGGATGCATGGTCAGGACCAGGGGGTTGGGATCAGCAGCACAAAGTCCAGTGGGAGGTCAGTCACTAGCGGTGTCCCCCAGGGGTCATTCTGGGGGCCGATACTGTTTAACATGTTCAGTAAGGACCGCCCAAAGGTGGCACAGAGTGCACCCCCAGCAACTTCACGGATGATACAGAACTGGGAGGAGTGGCTAAGACACCAGCTGTTTGTCCTGCCCTTCAGAGAGACCTTGTCAGGCTGGAGAAGTGGGCAGAGCGGAACCTCATGAAGTTCAACAAAGGGAAATGCCAAGTCCTGCACCTGGCGAGGAAGAACCCCCTGCACTAGCACATGCTGGAGGCCAACAAGCTCGTGAGCAGCTTTGCAGAGAAGGACCTGTGGGACCTCGTGCACAGCGAGTTGGACATGGTCAGCAAAGCAGCCTTGGGGCCCACAAGGCCTATGGTATCCTGGGCTGCATTCGGTGGAGCGTTGCCAGCAGGTGCGGGGAGGTGATCCTGCCCCTCTACTCAGCCCTGGGGAGCCCAGAGAACAGCCTTTTCTGAAGGGACTCGTAGAGAGCAAATGCAGGGCGAAGCACTACGCCACCTCAGGGCTCCACAGCTGGCAGTCTGCCCATCAGGCTGCTCCTCTGCGCATGGGGTGCGTGCCTCTGCTCCCTCGGTACGAGAGGGGGCCGTCGCTGCGTCTCTGTGCGAGTGCTCTCTCTGTCTGCACTTAAGGACCTGCTGCCTTCTCTCACCGTTTCTTCCCTCAAAACAACTCTGCTCTGTGCAAACAGCAAAACCCTCTGTGACAGACACTGGTCTCCCATCTCCCGCAGAAGCGGGCTACTCTCGACTAGAGCGCTTGGACATTTGCACTAGTAATTCCTTCTTGGCCGTGGAAACGATTCCTTTCAGGAAGAGAGAGGCCACTCTTTGTCAGTTCCCGCAGCCTTCCTCTTCAAAGTCCTTGGATGAGCACAGCGCACACATCCAGCTGTGCGCTCTTGGCACACATGGAGCCTGGAAGTGCCTTAGGCTAGCGACCATCTCTTTGCTTGTCATTTGCACAGCACAGAGCACAGCCGAGGTCTGCTCTTTCAGCAGGGCTCCCAGATGCTCCAAAAATACCACTAAGAAGGAAAGCCAAAGATTATGATGTTGGGTATCATCTGGCTCTTATGCCATTCCGTCATAATTTATTATTAAAGGAAAGGAAAAGAAAAGAGAAAAGAAAAGGAAGGAAAGGAAAGGAAAAAAGAGAAGAGAAGATTTCTTTATCAGGCCATGGAGATGGAACACTAATGTGATGTCAGTAGAAAGGAGAAACTTGTGGCCTAATCCCGTCAGGTCATGGAGTGCCAAGAAGGCCTTTCTGGTGGCCGAACTCCAGGACTTGTGTGAGCAGTGGAACTAGGCAGTCCAGCTTCCAGGGTCTGTCTTCTGCCTAAAGTCTCTCCTCCCCTCCCAAAGAGGCACTTGCTAGTTTTGCCTTGCAGTTTGCCTCTGACCTCTCTCCTTCAGGAGACAGAGCACCCATGCTTAGGACAGGTTTCACAATCTACTAGGCTGGAGGTCTGCAGCTTGCTTTCTGGGTCTGTGGTGCGCTTGGAGCAGGAGCACAAATGTGCTGGAGGAGGCAGAGAGAATGACCTAGCCAAGCACACACAGGGGCAACAGGACGGCAGGTGTTGCTGCGGAGGTGAGGGCAGGAAACAAAGACAAACAAGAGCCAGTCAGTCCACTTGAGAGCCCTCCATCTCTGGTTGCCGGAAAATGCTACTTGAACAGAAAAGGAGGAGTGAAGAGACTTTCAGGCAAAGGCAATAGCCTCGACCATGGCAGCAGTGAGACCCGCATACGAGGGATTCAGCGAGACGGGGAGATGTGGCTTTCTGGGGAATGAACGTAGCCCCCTCTTGCCTGTTTCCATATTTGGTGCTATGCACCCGAGGCGATGTGACTGCATAAGACACAAGCCCTCCGTGCTCAGGCAACCTTTGTGAGGTTTGCCCGGGACGCCTGTGTGTCACAGTAGCCTTGGCTGCCTTGCCCGGGGGCCTGGGAAGGTGGGTCCTCCAGTGGCTTGTTCCTCCACCTGTGAGGAGGCAGTTGGAGAGAGCATTGCTGTCTGGTCGGAATTACTTCGGAGATGAAGCGATTCCTATTTGGCTGGGGTAAGGGTCACCCCTCAGTTCTTTATGGCAAGCCCGCAGGGCTCCTTCACGCTCGGGACTCTCCTCTGCTCATTTTCTCATTGCCTCATCTTGCTCTGGGCCCTCCCGCTGTGAACTTCTGCCCCGAGGAACTCGGCCACAAAATCCCTCAGCAACATGGGAAGGCAAGCAAGCAGCACGGGGCCACTGGTCTCTTGGTGTCCGTACTGGGGCGAGGGGTTTCTCTGAAGGCTGGGAGCCATTTGACCCTCAGACTGATGCTAGCACCTGAGGGCACGTACTCCTCGGCTTGTTTCCTTCCAGGTTGCTTGCCTACAGCAACTCCCCGGGCGAGACCTGCGGAGCCTGAGGGTGGAGGCGGGGGTACAGAGTGCCTGCCTGCAGCCGTCAACCCCTCGGCTGGCTCTGTGGTCTCTCTGCTGAGCCGACTGCGGCAGAATGAGGTAAGGCTGCGGCAGTTTCCATGGATTCCGCCTGCATTCTAGCGCTTTGCGGCCAGGGGCTGTGCTCTTGCCGAATGGTAAACGTGCTCTCCGGCAAACACCGCACCATAGAAAGCAAGTATTGCCAGCCATTAGGAGATGATGTTACTGCGCCTCATCCTGTCCCACAGAAGGCAAGAGTGCAGTATTGGACAAGGCCAAGCTTCTTGTAATAAGCACTAGCATTTCTTTAGCACTTCTGCCCAGAGACCTCCAGGCATACCTCCGCTTTGGTTCACGATGGCTCTCAGCCATTTGACCCGCATGGCCTCTGCGCGGGTGTGCGTAAGAAAGCGCAGCAGCCGCAGAGGGCGGCAAGAGGAGGGAGGCACTGCTGAGAGCAGGCTGGAGAGCAGCTGTGAACGGAGGGGCTCCGTGCTGAAGGGGGTGTGCCGCTGAGGGGCTGCAGCTGGGGGTGACCCGCGGTGGGGCAGGGGCATCCCGAGGGGTTGCGGCGTGGCTGACCCCCAGTGGGGCAGGCACTGTAAGTAGCTTGAGTTGCCTTCTTCTCTTTGCACAAATTAGTGACCAGAAGTTGGTTAGTTGGCAATAAGTTTAATTAAGTCACTAGTCCCCAAGTCGGGAAGGTTTTGCCCGCGACACCGTACCCATGATGTTGTGAACGCGTCAGTGTTGGGGTTGTGTTAATGGATATCCACAGCCATCTTTGCATTTCCAAATACCTGCCTTTCAAAGGCCTTCTCGCAGCACTCTGCACTCCCATGGTCATTTCTTCTTCCCAGGCTTCCTCCTTTTCTCCAGACCTCTTCTCTGACAACTTCCTCAGCACAGTAGTAGTCCTAAGCCTGCTCCCCTGTCCTCTCAGTGTCCCAACTGCTGCCCGCAGCTCTGACCGTGCTTTGATCCTTGTGGACCTCTCCAAGACACTGACACGTAAATGTTATTCCTGAGCAAATCTGTGCAGGGTACGCAGGTCTCCCGGCACAATGCACACCAGCTACCGCAGGAGCCTTCCTGAGGAGCCCAGGGCAGCCAGTGAGTCAGCCCCTACGGAGGAAGTCTGCAGACGCCATTGTCGCTGGCTCTTTGTTTTGTCTAGAGGAACCACCAGTTCTTTGGCGCAGCAGCTGTGTGGCTGCAGAGGATCCAGCACAAAGGAGGGTCTTCTGAACGCGGGTGCCTACTTACCCTAGCAATAGGGGGATCCTCCGTTTGGCAAAACACTTTCTCGTGAAGCTCGTCACTCAGCTCCCTGAGTAGAACTCCGAGTACCCAGAGCTCTAAGACGTCCTGCGCCTCAAGGAGGAAGAAGTTCAAATGTTCCCTTTTCTGGCTTGTCCCCAGGGTAATAGAGTCGAAACCTACCGGGAACTGGGCAGAGTGCTGCAGGAAGATGGCAACCATTTAGAGCGGGATCTGATAAGGCAATTAACAACGCTGGCCTCAAGGGACATGAGAGTGGGGCAGGTAAGCTTGTTCTCTTTGAAGCTAGTCAGAGACTCCTGCCTAGAGCCCAGCTTTTGGCAAGCTCTAGAAGGGACTCCAAAGAGCTCCCCTTTGCCTTTAGAACCAGTGACGCCTCCCAGATCCTGCTGGGCAGACTCTTCCTCAGCAGAGCTAACTCCTTGAGGGAAAGGGCCGTAGCCAGCCCAGTTCATGAGCAGGCGCAGAACCCGAAACAGCTGCCCTGTGTACAGCGGCACGTTTGCCTGAGTCTTGGGCTGCAGCTGGCAGGAGCAGGCCCATGACTGCTGAAAGAAGCGTGCCTCCCCTCCAGCGAAAGGCTCTGGCCAGGCAGCTGGGAACTCAGCTCCTTCTAAACGACTGGCCACTGGACTACCGTTCTTGTGTCTTCATGCTGCTTGGATGAGGAAGAGCCGTGCCAAAGTGCCAGTCCCTCTCCTGCTGCACCCAGTGTCCCTTTCCGCCTCCTGGGTGCAGAGTGTTTGCTGCTGGTGCCTTCTTGGGGCTTCTCTCTTCCTCTTCTCTTGCTCTCGCAGAGGGAAGGCAGCCAAAGCGTGAGCACAGACGGGCAAGCGGTGCAAACTCCTCCCTTGCCAGACAAGCTTGGCACTGCTCAACTACCTGCCTCCCCCAAGCGGTCAAAGTGGTGACTGCCGAACAGGCTGGCAACAACTGATGACTGATGGCTCTCTCGGCAGCCATGAGACTTGTTGCACTGGTCCCTTGAAACGTGGACGTGCAGAGCTGGAGTCAGGCAGCCGTTGCTGGCTAGTTGCGTGTGCCCTGTCGCCTCAGCCTTTCCCGTGTTGATTGTTGTCCTTCGTGGTTCTTTTGTAGGGTGTAGCGGATGAATTGCAAAGAGCAGCGAGTGACATCCTGGTGTCCCTGGCCCGCTCCCACTTCCTGCACATCATGGATGAGCTGCAGAGTCATCTGAGGCCTGGCCAGGAAACCCCTGAGGAATTTGTCTTTATTACCCTCAGCAAACTTGCCACAAGCTATGGTAGCGCAACTTTGGCTTTGGGACTTGACGCTGGGTTGCTGGAGCAGTGGGAGAAGGGATGCAGTTGTGCAATGGGAGGGCTGCCAGCTTGTGGCTGCCACGTCTTTCGCTGCCCCGGGAGCAGCTGGAAGTTGTGACTTTGGCCCCTGGGCTAAGAGCCCTCAGGAGGGGACAGCAGGGAGACCCAACCTCGCGGCCGCCTGCTCTGCTGTGCTTCCAGGCCCACCTTGAAGTGCTTCCCTGCTCCCATGCCATGTGGGAAGGTCAGCCGGCACGCTTGCCCCCTGGCAGGGCACTCTCCCACACATGACGCCTGCCCAGTGACTCTCGGTGGCAGCTCTGGAATCCACCCTGCCATTCTGACGGAGTCCCAAGTGGCCTGGCATCGCATAGCCCTTGCCCATCACAGGTGCAAAGTGCCTGACGCCAAAGTCTCCCAAGAATCTCCCTGACGACAGCTTGCTTGCTTTCTCCCTGCCCTGTCCCTTCTCTGCAGCACTGAGGTGCATCCCTTTTGTGGAAAGGACCTGGGCTGCTATGCACGCCATGCTCAATCAAGCACATCACAGCAGGATCAAGCAGGCTTTCTGTGGAGGTGAGCGCCAGCCTCTAGCGCGGGGCTCCGTCGGGATGCAGAGGGAAGGGGAAGTTGCAGAGCGGTGCTCGACACCCAACTCTCTGCCCTCTTGAGTGAGTCCAGGCCCTTTACAGCACCCAAGAGTCTGCACAGCGTCAACACAGGGTCTCAAGCTCAGGAGACTGCTGTGGCCAGGAAGGGCATGGAGTTCTTGGACTTTTACTACTCAGCCTCCTGCAGCAAATCTTGGAGGAGGCAAAGGGCTAGCGGGGACAAGCAGGAGAAGAGGCAGGAGAGAAACAGATGAGCATTCCACGGAAGGCATTGTCAAGCCTTCCACACCTGCCCCAGAACCCAAAACTGCTCCGGAGCTGAGCGCTGAGCAGCATGGGACTGCAG
The DNA here is from genome assembly GCF_040807025.1 of Struthio camelus. NCBI lineage: Eukaryota > Metazoa > Chordata > Aves > Struthioniformes > Struthionidae > Struthio > Struthio camelus. Next base: position 26,305 of record NW_027182691.1, read on the forward strand.
CTGCAGACAGGCCAGGGTGCTAATGCAAGCTAGTCTCCGTGCTGCATACTTGAGCACGTGCCCTTGCTGCCCTTCTCTTCCGCAGTGCTGGAAACATGGTCGAAAGGTGTAACCCTCTACTTCCGAGCCTGGGCAAAGTGCTCCTTCCCTCGAATCGGGGAAGCCCGGTTGTGTGACAAAACGTACCCGTTGTTCTGCTCCGTGGTCAGAAACTGGCTGGACTGCGAAGAGGAAGAGGTGAGCAGGGCTGCCTTTGCGGCCCCTTAGCAGCCGCGCTAACGCGGGGGTTCATCTGCCTTTCTGGGTAACGATGGTGCGTCAGGAGAAGTGCTTTGGGAGGAAGCAGGTTGCCCAAGCAAGCGCCTAGAGCTGCAAGCCTGCTGCGGCTCAAGAGCATGGGAATGCTGTGGGCTGACAGAGAGCGTGCCTGGATTCCAGCTTGGCAGCCCCCTGACGAGCTAGTGAGGCCAGGCGGGGCCTGGAGAACCCCTGCTGGCAACCCACCAAATGCCAGTGACCCTCGAGCCAGAAGGGTGGGCGGTACAGAAGAGGGGCAATACTCCCTCTCCTCTTGAGCCAGGCCGTGTCCTCTAGAGGAAGACGGGAAATGGCAGGTGCTGGGAAGAGGGAAGTTTGCGTCTGGGGGGTGCTGCACCCTCGAGTAGAGCTTCATTTGGAGCAAACAAACGTCTTCCGCCTTCTCTGCGTTGCAGCTCAAGCAGGCCATCATCAGAGCTGTGGCGGCTATGATGGGCCTCCTTCTTCACAAAGAAGAGTATGAGGAGCAGGTGTGCAGCCGGCTGTCCTGGCTCCTGGGCCAATATGAGGAGGTCCAGGACAGTGCTCACGTGACCAAGGTGAGGCGTCCCGCAAGGCGCTGTGGCTGTGTGAGGCAGGGGGAGCGTGTGCAAACAGCAGGCAGCAGCGGGGGTTGCTGCTGCAGCTGGGCAGCTGTTAGAGAAGAAGCCGAGACAGGCACATACAGATGGCGCGGGAGCTTTGGGGCCTTCTGGTGGCTCAGGAAAGAGGCTAGCCAGCCAGGGAGGCACACTGTCCTGTGTTCATGAGCTGCTCTAGGTGACAAGCCCCCCTCTTCTTTGCACCTTCTCTACTTGTAGAGTCTCAGTCACTTCTTGGAAGTTGTGGTGAAATCCCAGCTCTTGATCCCCAAAGGAATAGTTTTTGTCATCTGCATCGTTGTGCACAGCCAGGTAAGGCGGCGCTGTGAACGTCTTGCGCTTCCCCTTGGGTCGAGCAGGTCTGCCTCAGGCTGACAGGAAAGACTTGCGGGCTGCCAGTGCAGAGGTTCCCTGACCCGGGCCTTTCTCACACCTTGCAGTCAGGTCCGTGCAGCTCCTGGGGCGCTCCATCCCACGCAGGTGCCCGCAGACCTGTCCAGGCCCGATTGTGATTGTAACTGCTTTGCCGGGGCTCCACTCACAGCTCAGTTCACAAAGGAATTTCACGCTCAGGCAGAGCGCAGCAGGAATCGGGAGCCCAGAGGCACAGGTTGAGCCTTTGACTCCTAGCCGGCCCTTGGAGCCTAACGGTGCTTTGCTGCTGCAGAGCCCCTGCCGGGACCTCAAAGGCGGCCTGTTGCCTCTGGGCTGTAGTCTTAGTTCTGCCTGCGGCTCCTGGGCTGTGGGCTCCGGCTCCCCCTGGAGTGTTGGAGGTGGGTAGGCAAGACACTCCGGAAGGGATGCATCTCTGACTCCAGGAGCTGGAAGGGGTCTGTCTGAGCAGAAGCTTGTCTCTCTGGGCTCTCCGTAGAGTGCTAGAGAGCTCCGTAGAGAGTGCTAGAGAGAGGAGGGGGCTGGAGAGCGGAAGAGGGCTCTGTGAGCACAGAGCGCTGTCCTTCTGCAAGAGCGTCTTTGTCTCCCTGTGAGTTCCCCAGGAGACAAGACCTCACAGGAGAGCTTCTCCCCAGTCCCTCGGAAGACTGAGGCTAACATGTACCTTGTTCCTGCAGCTCTCCAATGGGACCAAGGGGCACAGCACTGAGCACAAAACAGAGCTCTCCTACTGCATGCTGCTGCTAGGTAAGGAGCAGCAGGCAGCCTTTGGCTGTGGTTTCTGTGTAGCTCTCCTGCAAGCCTCTGCAACGTGAGAAGAGATTGACTGGTAACCCACAGCATGATTTCTTCCCTCCAGCCCGACGTTTCCCTGACGACACCATGCAGTTTCTCTACTCCCAACTGCAGATTGAGAACGAGGCTTGCAGAGCAACATCCCTGTATCTGCTCAGATCTTTGCTTCGCTGTGACTGTAAGCAACACCAGGAAGAAAGCGTGAGCAACGCTGTGGGTTCCACCGCACACTGAATGTGGCCCGAGCTCCTTCCCGTGGTTCCAGTGGGAAAGGGCACTCCACTGGTGATGCACACACATGCCTAAGTGCTTACAAAGGCTAGGCCCGCACCCACCCCTCCCCGCCAGGTGAACCGTATTGTATCGAAGCCAGCTGAAGAATGTGTCTGGGTAGTTAGAAAGCACGCTGCCCCAGGGATGCCGTTTTCAGCTCAGTAGCAATCCGAGCACAAACAGCAGCCAATTCCAGTGCAGATCGCCTTTCTCTGACTCCCTGGGTTAGGCAATCCCTGTCAAGTAGCTGCGTCTGTAGCAGGGGAGTTGCTTGCGGCTTCTGCTGCTTCCACTGAAGGCAGAGACTTTTGCCCTGTGCTTTCTGTCTGTCCAGTTGTGTATGAGAAAACGGGGACGCTTGGGCCATGTTGTTTTTGAGAGGGGGCTCTGCCGCAATGTACCTGTATTTCTTTCAGCCCTGACGATAAGAAAGGAAATGTGCCTGGTGGTGAAGGCGGTGGAATCTGTGTGTGGAGACCACCGGAGGAAGGTGAGGCGGTTGGGCAAGGGATGGGACCGTGCTGAGTGGCGAAGAAAGCGTTTCCCTCTGCGCCGACTCTGGCAAGGAAATACCAGGAGGCGGCTCTTTGGGACCTAGCCTAGGCCTATGCTTCCTGCTTTGTCTTGTTAGCAGGAGAGCTACTGCGAGGAGGGGGCCTTACAGACTGCCTTGGCAGGTGGCTGGCACTGCCAAGCGAGCGGCAGGTGGCGGCTGAGCAGCTGTAGGGGGAGCTTTGCAAATAGGCAGGGGAGCGATTGCCAAGGGGAAAGGGCATGCCACTTCAGCTGCTGTTGGCTCAAGATGTGGCCTGGCTGGGAAGCGCAGCAGTGAAACCAGAAGCTAAGACTTCTTCTGTCTCCTTGTCATCTCTCCAAGGTCTTAGGGGCTTCCTGCATATGTCAATGCCAGGGCAGCTTTCCTTGAGCTTTTGAAGAGAGGGACTAATCGCTGCCCTGCTTTGCGCTCTCCTCCCTGGCAGGTGAAAGCTGCCGTCCTCTCCTTCATCAAGGAACTGTTCCGCTCTGGCGTCGACGACTGTTCAGCATGGGGTCTGGTGGCCTATATTTTCCAGGAGTTCAGTCGGGCCACCAGCAGACTGGTAAGAGGGGAACAACTTGGCATTGTGCACTTTGTTCGGTGCCCTGGGTATGTTGACCGCTGCGGCGGACTTCACAGAGGATGCGCAGGCCCTCAAGCAGCAGGGCTTGAGTCGCGGGGCTCATGAACTTCCTGGCACCCAAACGGACATGCGCTGTGGGTGTATACGCTGCTGTCAGTGGAATGGCTGTGGCTCTGCCCCACCATGTCACGCCTTGGGAGCCACCAACTGGAGAGTTACCCTCAAGAGAGCAGTGGTGCTGCCAGGACCTTTCAGCCAAGCTGCTTTGCAAAAGCCACTCGGGACAGGCGGATCCTCAGGAGGATACCAAGGCTGAAAGGAACTGCTGAGATGCTGATGGATGGTCAGCAAAAGGCAGAAAGCATGGGCTAAGCAGGAGAAGCTGGAAAAGCTCCCTGATTGTCTCCTTGTCTCCCATCCCTTCCAAACCTGCCCTGTCCTCCGTGAAGAAGGCTGGGGCTCTGGGTCCTTTCCGGAAGCAAAGGGGCCATTGGCAAATCTCTGTCTTGAGTGTTGCCAGCCAGGCCCTCAGGGCGTGGTGAGTCCTCCTAGACGGTTCCCTAGGAGAGGGACTTGCTGAAGATCTTCACTCTGGTGGGGCCTTTCCTCTCCAGCAGGGATTCTGCCAGCATTCACCAGGAGCCTCCTGCAGGCTCTGTTTGTACAGAGAAAGGCGTAAAGGACACCCACCTCCCCCTCTTCATCTCCCCGGCAGCCAGTCACGCTCTCCTTCCAGGGCAGGAACCGAGCATAACCCCTCTCGAGAGCGCAGCTCCTGGCTTTTCCCTTGGTGTCACTGAAAGAGAGCGTGGGCCACGGAGCACCTGGCGTGCTTAATGCACAGCGTGCAGGCAGTGACTCTCTCTGCTTCCATTCGGCGTCGTTTTTCCTGCAGTCTGGCCTCTGCCCCCCCCCCCCCCCCACTCTAGGACTTGCTCTTCTCGTCGTGCCCCAGGTGACCCGTGCTCCCAAACCAAAAGCCAAGTCCCGCTAGCCTCCTCTTGAAGAAAGAGTCACTGATGGGAGTGTTTTCAAACTTCTGCCTTGCAGGAGACAGGAAACCTCTCTGAGATAGAAGTGCTGGAAGAAACCGCGCTTCAAACCCTGTGCTTACAAGTCCTCGACTCTCTGGACGTCTCAGTGAGCGGCATGGCGAGAGTAAGTCATCGCACCACCTGGTGCTACTTCTTGCCTCGAGGACGTTTCTTCCTAGCCCTCCCCGTCTCCGCTCACAAGCTCTTCAGAGCATGAGGCTGCCAGAGTGGCATGTCACAGGAGAGGGGAAACCAAGCCTTGCGAGTTACAGCCCAAGAGACGGGCTCAAGTAGGGATTAGGGCAGCGGACGAGAATGAGAAGAGGTAGAAGAGAAAGGGCGGGCGAAACATCACGCAATGTATTGGAGAAGGCTAACGGTGGAGGGGCTGGGTGGTAGCCGCAGGAGACGACTGCTAGCAAAACAGCTGGACGGAACGACATGCTGAACTGCCGTCTTCTTCTCTGCAGCTCCTATGGCCAAGGCTCCTCCAGTATGTAGTGCCAGCTCAGTACACTGGCACTCTGATCCCACTCTCCCGATGCCTCCGGGCGCTCCTGGAGAGGCAGGAGAGAGCAGAGGAGCAGAAGGAAGAACCCAACTACCTGGGCTACCAAGAACACGGTACAAAGCAGAAACCCTTCCAATGCAGTCTGTCCTGCTCTGTCAGGTGGACAGGTTGAGCCTGCGCGTCTCTCTGTGCCCTGGCACACCCAAGCGGGAGGCGGGAGGCGAGGAAGAGTGAAGAGCGCAGCCTTGCCCTTTTGCTAGGGGGCAGGGAGCCCTGCCCTGTATTTCCTCTGTGCCCCGGAGGAAATGCCTTGCTCTTCATTCCTCAGCGTTCTCCCTGTAAAACGGAGGACTCCTTCCTGGCGCTGCTGGGGACTTACCTTCCTTTCAGTCCGTTAATCACGGGGATACCCTGAGATGGGAAGAGCTGAGGGAAGGCAAATTATCAGCACATGATCAGCCCCCCCTTGCCCGGGGTGGACGGGTGAAGGTCATGTGTGGGACTTGGCCCGCTGAAACAGAGCATTTTGCTTTACTTTCCAGCCACAATGCCAACTCCCCAGGCTCTGCTGCTACGCCTCCTGGTGAGTAGTTGGGGACCCCGTGGAGCAGAGTTTTTCTGAGCCAGGGCAGGGGCAGAGCTCAGGATGGAGACTGCTTTCAAGGCAGGTGCCCGCAGCCCCCACGGAGGAACAAGCCTGCCGGAGGGCGTCTTGCCCTCCAGGGAGCACCTGGGGAGTCCCAGCGTGAATCTCTCGAGTAGCAAGGATGCTGCCTTCCTCAGGGGGGCAGTGCAAAAAGAGAAGCAACTCTGCTGTGTGCTGCCTGCCACGGCACGAGCGGAGCCCGCCTTCTTTCTCAGACAAACTGCTGTTCCTCTGGCAGGCTGGAGCTCTAATTCCCTCTGCTTCCCTCGTCTAGTTGCTTGCGTGCTCTCCTTATGGAGGAGGTGGCCGTGGAGTTGCTGCCCTGCAGCTGCTGCAGGCCCTTCGCAGGCAGATTCACAGAGCGGTGGGCATTCCCTGGATGGTGCAGATCCCTTCCCTGCTGCAGTACCTGGAAGGTAAAGTGTCCGCTGGGAAGGGATGGCTGTGAAGAAGCCAGGAGGGGAAGGGAAAGGCAGCTCCCCAGGGTGACTGAGGAGAACAGAGACCTTGAGTGTCTTCAAGCCTTCTTGTTTGGCCTGCCTTCCAGTGCCAGGGAGCTGGAACTGGCAGCTGAGGGAAGGAGTGCCCCTGAGATCGGCTGACCCCTGGCTGGGCTTTAGCCTCGCTGGTTGCGTCCCAAAGGCAGGCTCTGGCAGCATCCGCCCATCCTTGCTTGGCTAGTGTTTGGGAGGGATCACGTTCCCCCGCCTGGAGCTTTTGTGACACTGCCCTCTCTTGGCAAGTTCACAGTCTCCAGTGGAGTCCACCTTGGCGGCAGCAGCAGCAGCAGCAGTTCTTTCAGACCATAAACGCAGGCTGGTTTGGGAAGGCCCCTTCCAAAACTCCTCTCGCAGTAGCTTGATAGCACGGCCTAAAAGGCCGTCATTTTACAGATACCATTGGGTCGTTCTGCAGAAAGTGTGCCTTGCGTGTAGTGCATGCAGTCGTGCTGTGTTCTGAACTGTTGTGGCAGCTGCTGTGAAGCAGCGGGCACGGCAAGTGGTCAGTATTGTCTAGGTTTGATGCAGTGGCCTTGGAAGAAAAGGCAGAAAAGGCAGGGACATGCCCTACGCCTTTGGGTTCACACAGAAGGGGCATAGGGTGTCTTCTAGCTCTGACATAGTAGGGACGCTCTGGTAGCTGGGAGCCTGGGCCTCTGGGGAGTTTTGCTTGCAAAGGTGACACTGGGACTCTTCTCTTGGGCTCACTCAAATCCAGTTGACCTGCTGCTGCGTCCTCTTGCTTTGCAGGCAAAGATGAGAGCTCCCTGGACTATGCAGAATGGGAGTGCCTTCTGCTGAAGGTACAGCGTTATTCTGTGACCTCTTAAGGAAAGAGGAAATATCTTGTTGACTTTCTGGCCTACCTGAGTGGGGCCCGGAGATTGACACGAGATAAGCAGAAAGGGGGGGCATCTGGAGGGTGTCAGGCAAGGAGGGAAATCACCCCCTCCTCCCGCCCCCCCCCCCCCCCCCCCGCAAGTCTTCTGAGTTTTCCCTCAAGTTCCAAGCTGATCTTTGGTTCTCAGAGATCAGGAAGAGAGATGAGGGGGAGGCGTAGCTGTGAGGTTTCGGGCATGCCTGTGCTCTCCCCGGACTTGGGCCTGTTGTCCTGACAGGGCCACTGCCTCTTTGCCTATAGTTTCCTGAGAGCCAGGGGAATCTTGGGGGCCGTGTTGCAAGAGGAGCACGGGGCACAATAAAGGGGGTGGGCAGGGAAGATGGATTATCCGCAGTGCTAGCTGTCCCCAGAGAACTTCTTGTCAGCTTGGAATGTGCAAAAGGCCTTGACAACACCTGAGGCACATTTGCTTCCCTTTTGGTTTTCTCCATAGCTCCTGAGAACCTCTCTGGAGTCAATAGGGAACGAGGCCTGGATCAGCCTTGAGTTAACTCAGCAGCTGGCCAAGTATCCCCGTCTTTCCAAGGAGAAGGTTGGTTCTCTGCTAGGCCTTTGTCTCTACTTCTCGGCTCTGCGAGGTGTGGTGGCAGAGCCACAGGCTGCTCCTCTCACTGGCCTATGACCGAAGACGTGCTCTTTTCAGTACAGTCTCTTGTCACCGCTTCCGACTCTCTGCCCTCCAGAACAGCTTTATTATTATTTCTTGGAGGTTCTCCAAATAGAGCTGGGGTCACTGGAGTGGGCTACAGAACGGGCTGTTTCTGTAACGTGGATGCTTGACTGTCTCTGGGCCCTTGAGGTGGAGTGGTACCCGAGTGCCCCGCTTCTCCAGCAATGACAGGGCTGCTGGCCTCTTCTCTTGCAGAGCTTCCTGTATAAGGCTGTGGGAACAGCACTGGCAGCCTCTCAGAATGTCAGCTATGTGCGAGAGCAGATGCAGAGCTATTTGGAAGGGATCAATTGGTCGGAACCTTCTGAGAGAGAGGTGGGCGTTCTCTTCCTCTCGCGGCTTTCTGCAGTCTTGCCCGGGGAGCTTGGGCCTCCTTGCCGGACTTGGCAGCCTGGTGGGCCTTGACTTGGGGCTTGCCTCAGGCAATCATCTCCTCTGCTTGGCCACTGCAGCTGGCAAGGGATGAACGGGTGGGATGGCAACTGACGCGCGCTTTTCCCTGTGTTGCAGGGACCGCTCTCTGTGCTAGCGTGTTGTGCTGAGAGCCACCTGGATCTTGCCTTGAGAGCAGTGCAAGAGTTTGATGTGGCTGGGCAGAAAAGGACATTTTCTAGGGCGCTCACCTTCCGGGAGGTAAGGGCAGTCGGTTTTCCAGCTTGTCTTGGCTCTGTTTGCTGGGCTAAGACCTGCCGGAAGCCTGCACCCTGGAGTTCTGGTGCTTCAGGCACCTTGAGGAAGGAGCGCGTGTACCGAGCCCTGGCTGCAAGCTCCCCAGCGGTGGCAGCAACAGCCAGTGGCTGCTGCCACGTGGCTGGCAAATGGGAATGAGGACGGGTCAATGGGCAGCGCTCAGACTCGCGGCGATGTCAATGAAGGAGGTTGTGCACTGGAGCCCTCCTCTGCCAAAGAGCTCCAGCTGGCGTGAGGGAGACCAGCTCTCTTCCCCAGAGAGTTCAGGCAGGCTTTGAGGAATTCCCGTGGGAAACGCTGGGGGAAGTGTGGGTGGCCGTGACAAGCTCATCCTGGTTTGGAGGCAGTTTCTCAACGAGAAGCAAATGGGAAGGCTGAGGTAAAACAAGGAGCTTGGACTGCTTCCTCATGGCCGTTCCAATTGTCCAGGAGCAGCAAAAGGAGAAAAGAGGCAAGGCGTGTGCTGCTGTCATGCTGGCTTTCAGCCGGATAGCTCTGCATGCTCCCAAAAGGCTGCTTTGTTCCCGAGTCGAGACGGTCATCGTGGAGAACATCCTGTGCCAGTACCGAAGCAGCTCTCAGGTAGCAGCTCACAGTGCTCATTGTAAGGGAGCTCCGTCTTTTGGGGAGGAAGGTGGGGAGAGCGCCTTCCTGCTTTCCGGGAGGCCGCTTGCTCCCAGGACCCGAGGGGAGAGCTCCTCCCTCTGAAATGGAACCCGAACTAAGGTCCTGTAGGCTTCTGGAGGATGCCGCTTCTTCCCTGTGCAGCATTTTTGGGACAGCTTTGGCCCCGGGTTAATCCTCCTTTGGCCTTCACGTTAATCTTTGGTCCTTTGAGCAGCTCCTCATCTTTGTTGCCTTCTTTTTCTCTCCTCGTCCTCAGGACTCAGAGCTCAAGCTGGCCCTCATCCAGAGCGTCACAGAGGTCAGCTCGGCCATTCAAGGGGTCAGCAACGAGGAGAACTTTCATTTCTCTTCCAAAAGGGTGCTGCTGGAGCTTCTGCTGGTGAGTGACACGGCGCGAGGGAGACTGTCCCGCCAAAGAGCTGCTGTTTGCGCAACGAGATGGCTTTCCTCAGAGAGGCACTATTCTCTGTTGGCTGTGAAAGAGCATGGGCAAAGTTGGGCGCTTCCTAAGCCTAGTGCCCAGCGTGCTGGGACCCTTCTGTGCTGCCACCTTGTGGGCAGTCCCCGGCAAGAGCAATGGCCCTGTTCTCTCTGGAGCTGCAAAGTGGTCCTTTAGGAGAGAGTTGGGGGAGCTGTCTGCGTGAAGCTCTGTCTGTGCTTGTCGCAAGTGTGGAAGAAGAGGCTGTTTGTCTTGCAGAGGGAGGGCCCTCTTCTTTCCTACCCGCTGACCGCTATGTCCTTGTCTCTCTGTGAACTGCAGGACTTGGTGAAGCAGGAGCCCGTGGGTTCTGTGCCTTCTCCTGTTTGTTGCAAGGCGATTCTTGCGCTTGAGCATTTGAGGTAGGGCCCTTCCTCCTGTGTGTTGGGTGTTCCTCTGCGTGCTGCAGGGGAGGGGCCTGAAGTTTCTTGGTTGACCTGAGTGTGGGGTCAGGAGCTGCCACAGGAGCGAGTGGTTCAGATGTGGCAGGCAGGCAGGCTGGCTGGCTGAGGGAAGGGAGCTCCCAGCTCTCCGCTCCCTGGGAGGCTGATGTTTTCCTGCCGCCTGCGAGTGAGGCAAGAATGCATGGGAGCTGGTGGAAGCGCTCCCTCTCAAGGGGCCGCAGCGTCGGGCTTTGGGGCTGCAGCTTCAGCGGAACGCTAGCTGCCTTTGGCCCCCCTCTGGCAAGCAGTGGAAGGTCTCCTTTCTGAATTGTCTTCCTTTTGGCTTCTGCCAGCAAGATCAAGCCATCTCTGACCCAGGAGGAAAACTGTCATCTCCTTCACGCGTGCTTCCAAAGCCTATTTCCCCTGCCTCCTCTTGAGCGGACCAGAGAGGAAGGGGAGGCAGCAAAGGATACTCAGCACGGAGAGGTACCTGTCAGTCCCCGTCTGCTGCCCTGAGTCTTCAGCGCTGCCCTGAATTCGGACAGCCTCTCCGGCTGAGTTTGGAGGCCCCGCTGGGATTTCACCTGTCACTCCTTCCCTCCTGCTTTCAGTCTCTCTACAGACAATCCCTGGGAGCTCTCGGTCAGCTCGTGGCAAGTCTTGAGGAAGGCCTCACCTCATCCTGGCTCAAGGAAACCTTCCACGTGAGTAGTAAAGAGCCGAAAGGGAAACTCTGCTCTCTGGCCAGGAGGCGGGCCACGGATGGAGGGCCTCCTGCTTGAGGGGGTCATGAGAGGAAGGGAGATTTCTGAGAACAGGGTGCAACCCATGCAAGTCCTCCTGGGAGGTAAAGCAAGCTAGGTCCCACGGTGGCTGTAGGAGTCGTGCTGCTTGTTGTCAGGGCGCTTTGCAATGGCAGCTGCTGCCTGATGGGAGCAAGATGGCCCTGGCGGACAGATGCAAGGGCACTCCCAATCTTTGCTGATGAGTGAATGCTGGCTGCAAGCGGATGCAATAATAGAGCAAGTCTTCAGCGGCTGGACGCCTCACACTGGGGATGAATTCCCACGGAGGCCAACGTATCCTTCGGGTGGTTCCTTGGGGAAGCTGCCAGAAACGGCGGGAGATTGCAAAGGCCTCTGTGCGTGTGTTTGAAAGATACCTAGTCTGATGTAGCTGTGGTCTTCCAACAGCTCCTGGAGGCCTGGCTCCATTCGGAGAAAGAATGGGAGAGAGAGAGGGCCCTGCAGGTCTGCACTCAGCTCACAAAGGCTTATGCTGAGAGATCTGTGGACGCTGTGAGTATTGCCTCCTCTTCCCAGAACCCTCTGGAAGCTTCTGTGGGTGCGGCCGGAGTCTCTAGGGGAGACTTGGCAAGTCTCGAGGGCAGACTTGGCAAGGCAGGTCTTCTCTGCAGTTCTGCCCTAGCCTCAGCGCCCATCTGCCACAAACACGGCATTCCTCCTCACCCCCTCCCGCTTCCCCGGCACGGAGATTTGCTCGAGGCTGCGCTCGGGGTTGGTAATCTCCCAGGAGGATGGAGCTGAGCTTCTAGTGCTCCGGATGCCCAGCTCGGGGCCAGCAGTCAGCGCCAGAAGCAGAAGGTTGAAGGGCCGCTCCTGCAGCCTGGGCACTTTTGTCTTCCTTTGATTTCTACTAGGGAGAAAGCACTTGTGCGCAGCTTGGCTCCCTGATTGCAGTGCTGGGGCCTCTCAGCTGTGACTCCCTGGTCACATCCCGCCAGTGGGCAGTCGACTGCGTCAGCTGCCTTCTCTCTACACAAGGTGAGAAGAACAGTCATTCCCTGCCCTGTTCCTTCGGGCTGCTCTTCTCGCTCTTCCCTGCCTAGCGGCGGAGGCGACGTGCAGGGACGGTGCTCCATGGCCACAAGAGAGGACTAGCAGCAGACAGCAGACTGCCCTAGTTTCTTGCATGCAGACCTTGGTCGTTTTTCTCCTCTTGGCTGTCCGACAAGGGAGGCCTGGGGAAGCTCTTTGGGGAACACCGCGCCAGGGGCCTTCCCAGTTCCTGTGGGCAACGAGGGCCCTTCCACACTTGGGTCTACGGAAGGAAATAAGGAACAGAAGCAGCACTTTCTGGCTCTACAAGCAGCGATCCCAGCTGAGCAATTGCTTAGAAGGGAGCTAGGCTCCTGGGCTTCTCTGGTGAGCTTTGGTCAGCATCACCTGCCCACACTGCGCAAGCTGTGGAGAATTTCCTGCCTCTCAGAGACCAGAGTGCCCTGTGCTAGAAGATGGGCTGGAGATGCTGGGAACAGCAAGGCCTCTAGCTGAGGACAGCAGGCACACTCGGGAAAGTGCTGTCGGAAAGGCAGGGTGTTTGTCCTCACTGGCACACACCCGAATCCCATGGCCCCGCTCGTGAAGTGCTGCTGCCAGAGTTCAGAAGGGCCCTGCACGTCACCCGCGGACTTCGCTGCCGCCAGTTGGGTGTTCCTTGATCAATGTCTCTCGACTGGAGGCTCAGTTCCAGAACATGCGCCTATCCTTTCCCCCTGTGTTTCTTTCAGGCGAGGCCATGCACATGAAGAAAGAGGAGGTGAAGCACTTCCGTGAGGAGCTAAGTGCCACGGATGTGGATTCTCTGCTGAAGACTTCTTCCCAAATCGCCAAGGTTACTGACTCCAAAGACAGGGCTGCGGCTACCTGCTGACTAAGCTCCACTCCACTCCAGTCTCCTCTGGACTTCCAAGCTCTCTCTCCAGTTTCAGGGTGGCCTCTGGCAGCGGGGCCTCTCTTGTTCTGAAGCGTAGCAGTCTCTGGTTTTGCCACTGGGGAAGGCTTTCTGTCGCTCTCTGTGTGCCTCTGTGTGTGCATGCACGGGTGTGGGCGTGTTTCGTTGTCATCCGTCCCCACTCAAACGCTGTGGACAAAGGGAGTCAAAGTGAAGCAGGTGAAGCAGGGAAGCTCCTCAGCCTGAGGGATTTCTCTTTATTTTAACATGTTTTTGCTTGCAAGTCTTGTTAGGCAAGCCCGATGTCTCACATGATGTACCCTGGAGGGAAATCAGCATGCTCAACGTCTTCATGAACTCTTCCATACAGCTTCTGCCTTCCGTGTTCTGTTGGAGCTCTTTGCAAGAACATACGTTGTGCATGCAAGCAAACAACCTAACGCAAGAGCCTTCCAAATCTATGGGCTGCCTAACTCCAAAGAAGCAGCTGCTTGCAGCCTTCCCAGTTAGCTAGCAGCCTACCTGAGGAGCTGCTCAAGTTCTCTTGCCCTTGCTTTGCAAGAGCGCAAGCAGACTTCTGAGGGTGTTTCTCCGCGTTCTGCTTTCTCTCCTGCAGGTTGTATGCCAAGCCTTTCCCTCGGAGCAGGTGAGAGACTTTCTGAAGGCTGTCCTGGGCAGCATGCTGTCCTTCAGCCCCACTTGTGCCAGGGCAGCAGGACACTGGATGCTCATCTTTCTGGAGCAACGTGGAAGAGAAATACTCCCGGAGGTAAAACACCCTCTGCTCATCTTTGCCCTTTGGACTCGGGCAGTGGGCTGCTGCGCTGCACCTTGCGGAGCTGGTGTGGGCTGCAGAAAGGCAGCGTGCGCGCAGAGCCGAGAACGTCTTGCTGAAGTTGCCTAGCTGAAGTCCTGGCAACCTAACCCACGAGCTACTCTCAGTCTGATTCCAGCGATCCAAACGCTTCTAGTGCAAGATCTCCAGCTGTTCCTGATACAGTCTCACGATGGAGAAAACCTGAAGGACACCCATTTCTTGTACCTCCTCCCCCTTCTCTGGTGTTCTGCTCTGCTCTCCGCTGCCCCTCTGCGACCCTCTTGCAGAGGGTCGCTGGTGTCTCAGGGTCACCTGTGGGGAGGAGAGGGTGCAGATGATGGGGGGGGGGGTCCCCCTCTTCAGCCCTGGCTCTGCTTGGGTTTTGGGATACGATGGCTAACGCAGTCTGCTTCCTTGGTCTTTCTTCACTGGTCCGCAGTTCCAGGGCCTCTCTGAGTTTGCCCTTTGTGTCTCTGGTTCTCTGTGCTCTGCCGGACCCTGTTTGTGTGTTACCCACAAGGCTGCCTGCCCACAAGGTTGCCTTACTTTCCTGAGAAGGTGTTGCCCAGTGGTGATGCGTGTGTCTAGTTGTGGGGGCTCAGCTCTCGTCCTGCCCCTGTTCTTGCCTTGTTCCATCCAGGTGCTAGAAGTCCTGTCAGTCATTTACGACCATCTGCCAGCTTGCCAGCAGGACTACCTCAAAGAGTTTCTCTTGCATGCCGTCTCTGTCCTGGCCTGCTATCACCCAGAGGCAGTGACCAACAGCCTCCTGCAGAGACGCCTGCCAATGGACAGGTGGGTGCCGCTCCCCTCTCCTTCCACTGCAGGAACCCAGAGATGCCACAGCCTGGCTGCGCTAGAGGAGATTCCGTTAAGAAGCAGGCTGCTTTTCTCCCTGAAAAGCGAGGCTGTTGCCAGATCCCGCGCTTGCAGATTTGCTAAGAGCCTTGGCTGCTAAAGCTCCACGCTGGCCAGCGGTAGTGTTTTAGCTGCCTTGGAGGGGCTCTAGGTGCAAGAGCACAAGGGATCGAGTGTGGACTTCTCTTCCACTTGCAGTGATACAGTGGCGGTGTGGAGGACTCTAGGGAGAGGCCTCCCTGCGATTCAAGTGCTCCAGTTACTCATGCACAGGCTGGAGAGTGCAGAAGCCACCACCACCTGCGCTGAGCATGCAGTGACGAACAATGAGGCTGCCCTGGAACCTCTCACGGTACGTCAAGTGACAGGCACAGTTCTGCCCCCTCTTTGGCCAAGGATGCTGTTGAGTGCAAGCGAGGGGTAGGGCACCGTCTTGTTACACAGGCGCCTGCAAAGCCACGTGGAGAAGCCTCCCAGTGTGCTTTGCTAAAGTCCGTCTCCTTGTTATCCCTGGGAGGAGCCACCAGAGCTTGCTGTTGCCCCTCTGCAAGGTTGTGGCAGAAGCCAGAGATGCAGACCGGGAATTGCAGGCAGGAGGCAGGCGGACAGGGCAAGTGGTGGGGAAAGCTCTTCTTTCCAGCCGCTTGTTGGTGATGGCATTTCTTCGCAGGTAACCTGTGCCATCTTTGAGCTGGTGTCCGCCCTGCAGACCCGGGAAACTGCATCACTCTTCCTTCCGTGGTTACTTCCGCTGCTGCTGAAGCAGATCAGTGACACTCTGGGCAAGCAGATGCCTTCGTCCTCCCCAGGAAGAGTCCCAGAGGAGCCGGTCTTTGTGGCGCGTGCAGAAGACAGCTGTCCTTGCAGGTGATGAGCACAACGGGCAGAGATGGAGGGGGCTGGCTTTCGCTCGCATCACCAGGTCGTGTTTGTTCTTGGCCCGGTGGGAACTCTTTGCTCTGCCCTCTTTCCTCGCTGCTGGGACAGATTGTTATGCTGGTTCTCACCTCCGTTCCTCTCCTGGAGAAACGTAGGCTGCTAGGTGCAAAGGCGGTGCCTACTTGGCACCATGGGCTTCTCTAGTGTGCCCTCCGGCCCGCATAGCCTGGACTTCAGAATGCCACTGCTTTCCCTCCCTGCTGATCAGCAAAGCCTGTGTTTGCCTCAAGCCTCTCTTTCACAAAGAACCTGCAAGGTGCTGAGAGTTGCTTCCCAGACACCCCCTCTTGTCTTGGCGACTGTTGCAAAGGTTAATCGCCCTCCCCATGGGAAAAACGGGGCTTTTGCCAGTAGGTGTCTTTGTCTACCTCTAGCGCCTCGCTCTTGGCTCTCGTCGGGCTTTTCTGCCCTTTCTTCAAAAGGCTGGCAGGTGTCTTTTGTGCCCTAGCACGAGCTCAGTATTCTTCTGGAAAAGTCAGCTTGCGGGGAGCTAGCGTCAACAGAACCTTGTGTGGTACCGCCCAGGAAAAGCTGGGGTTGCAACGCAGCGGGTCTTTTATTGTAGTCTGATGGGAGCAGGAACATGTCTGCCTCCCCAGACATGACTTGAGACAGCTGCCTGGACTTCAGCTGAGACGAGCCAGGGGGCAGAATAACGGTTTCCATAGGGAGCCAGAAGCACGTTTCTCTGTGGCCAGGCGAGGGCCAGGAAGGCTTTTCAAAGGCAGCTTGGGGTGCTGGCTCTTTGGTGAACCCTGAGAGCCTTTGCTCATGTGAGCGGCAGAGAACAAAGTGCTTCTTGGCCTTGCCTGACTGGGTGTCCCTCGCAGGCTGGGCGGAGCCTCCTCTTCCACTACTGCTCTGTGCACGGGGCCCACAAGCAGTCATGCAGCTACCAAACGGTCATTCTTGCCCGTTGCTTTCCATTTCCCCAAGCCGGGCCACCTCAGCGTGCATCTTTTGCTTGCAGTGGTGTTCTGGTAAGGCACGTGATCCTCAGGGGTCAGCGCAAAGAGATGCTGACTCGCGTCTGCTGGTAATTCCTTCCAAATGATGGTTAGGAGAAAGCTCAGGTTCTAGCATCAGAGAAGCCAAGGCTTCGGTTTTGTTTTGTTTTTCTCTGTGTGTTCCGTGAGCTTGAGGGCATCAAAGCGGATGACCACGGCAGTTTCCTGTTAGCTTGGCACCCTTCCGGATTATGAAGCGTGCTTGCAGGGGGTACTTTGCATCTCATTCCGTGGGGCTTAGAACAAGTTAAGGAGCACCTCAGAAAGTGGCTGAGCTTCTTTAGTTCTGATCATGACACAGTTTCAAGTGCTCTGACTCTGTTTTTTTTTTTTTTTTTTTAATCAGGCTTTCCATCAAAGCACTAGATATGGTGCTCTGCAAGTGCCTTGCAGAAGAGAAATGGGTGGGGATTCTGAGGAAGCAGAGAACCTGGGCTTTTCTTGCAAATCCCCAGACTTCCCACGAGGGCATGTGCCTGCTGACGAGGTAAGAGCCTTTGGGAGGGCTTCTTTCCCTCTTGGGGGTGCCTGTCAGCCAGCAAGGGGCTGAATGGGAACTCGTCTGGCACGTCTGTCCGGGGAGGCTGTCCTGAGTTGCTGAGGAAGACCATCCGCCTCACAGCCCTTGACTCTCGGAAGTTCCTGGGCTCAGTGTCTCATTGTGTTGTGTATGCAGCGTTCTGCTGCGAGCTGGCGCAATCCCAGGGGCTGCTGTGCACGCTGTCTTTGCATGGCTGGACTCTCCGTCAGCGAACCTGAGGAGCATGGCAACGTCCTTCTTTGCTGAGGTAAGCCAGAAGGTGGGCAAGCGAGGGTTGAGGGCAGTCGTCTCTGGAAAGTGCTGCTTGCGACATTGCGACATGTCTTTCTCCAGCAAGATCCTAGCAGAAGGTGCCCCGGCAGTGCTGGGATGCCCAAAGATGGTTGTTCAGCTGCTGCGAGTGGTTGGGATGGCTGTGTTGGTGCCAATGGTCATGCTGCTCTTTTCCAGCTGATGAAGGACCCGCTGCTTCAGGAGAGGAAGCTGCTTCAGCCTGTCCTCCGAGCCTTGCTGGACAGATGCCTGGACACCAGCTGCACTGTCCGCCAGATGGCAGTGAGAGGCCTGGGAAATCTGGCCAGTGGAGCACCTGAGGAGGTGAGCAGGAGATTGCTCCTCACTAAAGACAGCCCTGACCAGACAGCTCCTGGCAGAGAGCTGCACAAGGCTTAGAGAGACTGGACAGAGCAGCACAGAGGGAAATGCCCGCCTTTCTTGAGACCGTGCTCCATTCTAGGCCATTGCTCTGGCTGCAAAGGTGTATTGTGCGGCCGAGGGGGTAGGGGCTCAGGCTAAGGGGTGCTCTGGAATGGTTCCCAGCAAATTCTGCTCTTGGGAGAAATGGTGGAGAGGAGATGTGAGAGGAATGACTAGTGAGAGGTTCTTGTTTGTCTCCTGCTTTTACAGCTGAGAAAGCATAAGGCGGCCGTTGTGGAGGCGTTACTGAGGGCCACCAGGGACGTCAGCTCTCTGCAGATCGCGGGCGAGAGCTTGTCAGCCCTGGCAAAAGTGGTGGCGGAGCTGCAAGAGAAGGCCCTTGGCGTCACCTTCAGAGACATCGCCCTGTGTGCCAGCGCTTTCTTTGATGCTGTAAGTGAACAGCAGTAGGTACCTCTTGTCCCAGCAGTCTTGGTAGGGTCATCGGAAAGGTATGACAAGGGGGACAAGCGGAGATGAGGAGTGTCTGGCTTCCGGGAAGAAGGGCCGCTCATGGAAAAGGCTGAAGAGGAAGGGAGGAGACTTGGGCTGATGTCTGCTCATCCCCGGTGACACCCAGAGGAAGTCATCTTTTGATTCCCCTTGGAGAGCGGTGAAGGAAGTGTGGCCACAAAGGGAGGGAATCCCTTAGCGGGACTCCTGGGCAGTCCAAGAGCTTGTAGGCTTTTGCCTCTGGGTCAGCTGCCCGTAACATTGCTGAGCACCTCAGAAACCAACAGCTCAGCTGCCCCGTAGCTCAGGAGGCAAGGCCGTGAGAAGCTGAGCAAGGGACAAGGAAGGGATCGGCGCACGGCAACCCTCTCTTGTTTCCCAAGGGATGTCCTGCAGGTGAATGCTTTCTCCTGATCCGTGGGCCTTGGACAAATTGAGAAGAACCATTGCTCAGGAGGCTGGACTCAGCTGGAAGCATTAGGCTGGTCAAGAGCTGTTTGCTTTGCGGTCCTTTGCAGTTAGCCACCTGACGGCTGGCGTTTCTTGCTTGCAGAAGGAGGCGGTCGCTCGTTCCTCAGCCTTCACCTTATACGGAATCCTGGCCTCCTCTGCCAAGAGGAAATGGCGACCTTTTCTCAGGCAGGAAGTCGAAAGTACTTGGGCCAGAATTCTGCTCCACCTTCGGGACCCAGACCCTGGCGTCCGCAATGTAAGAGCCACCTTTCACTGCTTTCTTCATACGGAGAGGGAGGCATGGCAAGAGCAGAGCGCGTCCGCCCTTCCTTGCCGCCACAGTGCCACAGTGGTCAGGCCTCAGGCCTGCCTCCAAGTCTTTGTTGACCAGGTGCCCTCCTATCTGCTCCTGCCTCGGCAGATCCAGCCCTTCTCCCAAGGGCATGGGAGTTAACAGCTGTCTGCCACAGGCGACAGCGGCCAGGCACTGGTGCTGTCTCCAGGCTGCCAAGTACTAGGCCAGGGGAGCGATGCCTGCTATTGCAATCCTTCCCCTCTCCTAGCTGCAAACTGCACGGAGTGAAACACCGCCCCTTCTTGAAGGAGATGAGCAGTGCTCAGCTCAGTGAGTTCCCTTGAAAGGCACCTGGCTGCGCCCAGGGAGCGCTGAGCTGGGGCAACTCTCATTTTCAGGCCTGTCGAAGCACTTTCCTGCTCTGCACTCCGCTGCTGGGCCTGCAGAAGCTCCAGGTACATGTTGCTCTGAACACGCAGAAGAGGGCAGAAGAGCTGCAGGAAACTGTCTGCAGTCACCTAGTGAGTAAGCTGGGGCCCGGGGGAAGACTGAGCGGTGGCAGCGACTTTCCCTGGCCCAGAGAGCTGGAGCACGGAGTGCCCTTCAGAGAGGTGGTAGAGCCTGGCGACGAGGGGAGCTGTTAGTGCCTTGCAGCCACCTGCTCTTCTCTGTTATCTCCTGGTTCGTCCGCTCTCCTTGCCGAGGGCCAGCGGAAGGGCCTTTTCAGCCAAAGAACTCCCATTTCTCTCTTTTCCTCTAGGCCAGAAACACCCCGGAGCTTCTGGAAAGCCTCTACGACACCCTCCAGACCTACTTCTGGAGCTCGTGCTGGGGCATGCGGACTGCGGCCATCACACTAACTGGTGAGAGACAAAGCTGCAGCTCTCTGCTGCTCCTCCATCTCTTGGAGGGAGGAGCAAAGGGCCTTCTCCACTTTCTCGGCAACGGGGCTGCTCATAGTCGCCTGCCTTAGGAGGGTGGCCGCAGCAGGAATTAGTTAAGGGCTGTACAGTGGCTGAAGTCTCTGTAGGAAAAGCATGGGCGAATGAGTGCTGCAGGTGAGGCTTGGCCCCTGGCACACTCACTTGCTCACCTCTGCTTCATGCCTCTTCCTAGGAACTTAAAAGTAGGAGGGAGCCTGCTGGCTTGATATTTATAACGTTCCCCTGCTCCCCAAAGCCCATCCTCAACGTCTGACACTAGTCAGAAAGTACACTGGGAACGAGGGCTACCACGGGAAGCGTCTTCATGCTTACCTATTTGCGTTGTGTGAGCAGGTGTTATCCTGGAGAATGCAGATGCCCGGTGGCTGAGAGAGCACGACATGAGTCTTCTGAGTGCAAGTAGGTTAAAATTGCCCCTCCTGCCCTCCACTCTCTCCTTGTCTGGGCAAGGGTGTCGCCACCTTCTGCTGCCCTACGCTGGCCCTTCTCTCTCGTGTCCTGCCCCAAACCTCGGCCTGGCTATGACCTTATGCCACGTGACTATGGACTCAGAGCTCTTGCACTCCCCCCCTCCCTCCTGCGGCCCCCCCGCCCCCCACACACACACACAAGGTCCTGCTGAACCAAGAATGTCTTTTGGATAAAAGCAACCTTGGGGAAAGTTGCTAGACCTTTGCACACGTTTGGCCAAATGGTTGAGGTAGAAGGCGGCTCCTTCCCGAAGCACCTGGGAGTGTGGAAGACTCAAAATGGAGGGGCCGTTGGTCCCAGGAGAGAGCTTCTGCCACTGAAGTTGGGCAGAAGGCCGAGGGTTTGCAGCAGCTGTGTGCAAAGGCAGCCTTTGTCGTATCCCAGCCTTGCCACGGGGTCGCAGGACTGAGCGCAGGGAAGGCTTTCCAGCTTTCTCAAGGGAGGCTCTGCTCAGAGAGCCAGGGAAGGCATGAGCAGTGCGTCCTGGCCTTTGGCAGTCATGGGTGCCTCTGCCTGTGTTGTTTCAGTTCTCCAGCTGCTGCAGGAAGACCGGCATCCCAGCGTGCAGCAGGCAGCAGCTCAGGTCCTCAGTGACAACTGGCCAGAGCTGAGAAATGCTTAGAGCAACAAGGAGGTCCCCAGCGAGCACCTCGGAGTGCAGAAAGTGAGCAAGGGGAAGGCCAGGCAGGCAAGGAAAGGCAGCCAGGCCACACACACTTGGCTGTTTGGGTCACCGCGGAGCCAGCGCAATCAACTGGCAGAAATAAAGCACTGCTTGTTGGACAGAAGCTTATGCGGTGCTTCTTTGGGGCCAAGGGCCTATGGCAAGCGCCTGGCTGAGGCAGGGCTCTTGTGAGGTGTGTGAACGAGCCGTTCTTCCAGTGTGTTTGAGCTGCGTCTGTATCGGGGAAGGGAGGTCGAGAGGGCTGCGTATCTGACCCTGACCTTGAACACCATGAGGTGGGCAGGGGATTCCCGCGGGTGCTTGTCTCTGGGCTGGCTGCTTTGTGGCAAGAAGGGGATTTATTTTGCAGAGTGTGGAGGAGCAGCCTCTGGCCATTTCTGGGTGCTTGGGCTCTGGCTTTTATGTTGCCGAACCCTCCGCAGGGGCTGGCCCAAGAGGAGCCTGAGGAAGCAGCAGGGGGCAGAGGAGAATCCCTGCTGCTGTGATTACAAAAGAGCTGAGGGGTGTTTGCATACCACAGTGAGTCCTGGGAGTCATCTTCTGGTCTTTCTAAAACCTGTTCCTCCAAGAAGCGCGGGAGCAAGAGCGAGTTAGGAGCTGTTCCCGGTGGGGAAAGAGTCCCAGCCATGCTGAAGGAAGGGCTGACTGGGAAGACCGAGCAGCCTCTCAGATGCTCCTGCTGAGCCCCATAGAAAGCTGAGCGATGGCCTCGGGAGGAAGATATAGGACCCGGCTGGGCCTCTGGCAGGCACAGGACCTGGGAGCAGGCCAGGAAGAGGGCAGGTAGCTGCGGAAGTCGAGGCACACAAGTACCTTCAGCACACAATGCAGAACTCCTGTATTGCTCACCAAGAAAATGCCAGTCCCTAGAAAGAGGGTAAGGCAGCAGAGTACGGCTAGGGCTGCTTTTGGCCAGGCAAGTCCTGCTGTGTGCCCTATAAATCCACCTCCGTAAAAGGGCAGGGACAGAATGGGCTGCTCCAGAGGCTGCCAGCTGAAGTACCCAGAGAAAGGAAAGCAACCCCCTTGCAAACACCTGTAAGGACTGCATGAGAAGCCTTCTCTACTTTGCAGCACTCCCTTCCAGAGTCCTCAGCCTTGCACCTTGCAGGCAACAAACCAAGAAAGCGCAGGCTTTGCCCAAAAGGCAGCGGGCAGAGAAGTCGGTTTCCCCCTGAGCGCGCCTCTGGGATGGGCTGTGCAAGGTGGTGCTCAAAGAACAGGCTTCTCACAACGTTCACTCCACACAGCTGGGTCTAATTTGGATCCCATCCCGGACGCTCGCTCCCTTTGCCTCCGCTGAACTGTCGCGCTGACCGCAACACGGAGATTTCCATGCCAAGTGCCAGAACCAGCCTTGGGACGTCACAGTTCTGGGGCACTCTTTTTGGCTCCGTGCTCTAGTCATGTTGGAAAGAGCAAGGAAACCTGCTCACGTGCCTGCACGGACAGGACAGTTCCCACAGCCTACACTTGCATTGGGACAGCACCAGCAGTCACCAGCTCCTGAATGACAGACAGGAAGCATGCATCACCAGCTGGGAAATGTCTGTAGGCCAGCAAACCCACCTCTGCAACCTGCTGGATTCAGGTGCTGGAATAACAAGGCTAATGACCAAGGATTTTTAAGCCCCGCGTTCAGGTTTTCTTGCGGAAAGAAGGCGCCCAAACACCACAGGCGCCCTATAAAGAAGGGGCGTTTGTGAAGTCATGTCTTTATCATGCCCAGAAGTGACTGTGAAAGTGGTAAATGTGAGCGTAAGGGAAACATTGAAAGGAAAGAGAAGGCCAACGACAAGCTCGAGTTTGAGGGACTCGAGCAATTCCTGAGGGATCCAGGCGATGTCACTGTGAAGCTACCCTGGGTTATGGTTGAAAGGCCATGGCGATCAGGAGGGGTTCCAGAGCACTGGAAGAGAGAAAATGCCACCCCTCTCTTGAAGAAAGGCCAGAAGGATTGTGGCAACTACCGGCCAGTCAGCCTGACCTTGATCGCCGGGAAGGTGACGGAGCAACTAATCCCGGAAACCATTTCCGGACACGTGAATGACAGGAAGGTTTGGCCGACGAATCAGCAGGGATTTCTGGAGGGGAAGGGGAGATGATGCTTAACCAACCTGAGAGCCTTCTGGGAGGAGATGGCTGGCTTGACGGACGAGGGGAGAGCAGTCCGTGCTGTTTATCTTGACTTGAGCAAGGCTTTTGATGCTGCCTCCCATAGCATCCTCACAGACAAGCTAATGAAGTCTGGGCTAGACAAAAGGTCGGTAAGGGGGACTGAAAACTGGATGCACGGTCAGGACCAGGGGGTTGGGATCAGCAGCACAAAGTCCAGTGGGAGGTCAGTCACTAGCGGTGTCCCCCAGGGGTCATTCTGGGGGCCGATACTGTTTAACATGTTCAGTAAGGACCGCCCAAAGGTGGCACAGAGTGCACCCCCAGCAACTTCACGGATGATACAGAACTGGGAGGAGTGGCTAAGACACCAGCTGTTTGTCCTGCCCTTCAGAGAGACCTTGTCAGGCTGGAGAAGTGGGCAGAGCGGAACCTCATGAAGTTCAACAAAGGGAAATGCCAAGTCCTGCACCTGGCGAGGAAGAACCCCCTGCACTAGCACATGCTGGAGGCCAACAAGCTCGTGAGCAGCTTTGCAGAGAAGGACCTGTGGGACCTCGTGCACAGCGAGTTGGACATGGTCAGCAAAGCAGCCTTGGGGCCCACAAGGCCTATGGTATCCTGGGCTGCATTCGGTGGAGCGTTGCCAGCAGGTGCGGGGAGGTGATCCTGCCCCTCTACTCAGCCCTGGGGAGCCCAGAGAACAGCCTTTTCTGAAGGGACTCGTAGAGAGCAAATGCAGGGCGAAGCACTACGCCACCTCAGGGCTCCACAGCTGGCAGTCTGCCCATCAGGCTGCTCCTCTGCGCATGGGGTGCGTGCCTCTGCTCCCTCGGTACGAGAGGGGGCCGTCGCTGCGTCTCTGTGCGAGTGCTCTCTCTGTCTGCACTTAAGGACCTGCTGCCTTCTCTCACCGTTTCTTCCCTCAAAACAACTCTGCTCTGTGCAAACAGCAAAACCCTCTGTGACAGACACTGGTCTCCCATCTCCCGCAGAAGCGGGCTACTCTCGACTAGAGCGCTTGGACATTTGCACTAGTAATTCCTTCTTGGCCGTGGAAACGATTCCTTTCAGGAAGAGAGAGGCCACTCTTTGTCAGTTCCCGCAGCCTTCCTCTTCAAAGTCCTTGGATGAGCACAGCGCACACATCCAGCTGTGCGCTCTTGGCACACATGGAGCCTGGAAGTGCCTTAGGCTAGCGACCATCTCTTTGCTTGTCATTTGCACAGCACAGAGCACAGCCGAGGTCTGCTCTTTCAGCAGGGCTCCCAGATGCTCCAAAAATACCACTAAGAAGGAAAGCCAAAGATTATGATGTTGGGTATCATCTGGCTCTTATGCCATTCCGTCATAATTTATTATTAAAGGAAAGGAAAAGAAAAGAGAAAAGAAAAGGAAGGAAAGGAAAGGAAAAAAGAGAAGAGAAGATTTCTTTATCAGGCCATGGAGATGGAACACTAATGTGATGTCAGTAGAAAGGAGAAACTTGTGGCCTAATCCCGTCAGGTCATGGAGTGCCAAGAAGGCCTTTCTGGTGGCCGAACTCCAGGACTTGTGTGAGCAGTGGAACTAGGCAGTCCAGCTTCCAGGGTCTGTCTTCTGCCTAAAGTCTCTCCTCCCCTCCCAAAGAGGCACTTGCTAGTTTTGCCTTGCAGTTTGCCTCTGACCTCTCTCCTTCAGGAGACAGAGCACCCATGCTTAGGACAGGTTTCACAATCTACTAGGCTGGAGGTCTGCAGCTTGCTTTCTGGGTCTGTGGTGCGCTTGGAGCAGGAGCACAAATGTGCTGGAGGAGGCAGAGAGAATGACCTAGCCAAGCACACACAGGGGCAACAGGACGGCAGGTGTTGCTGCGGAGGTGAGGGCAGGAAACAAAGACAAACAAGAGCCAGTCAGTCCACTTGAGAGCCCTCCATCTCTGGTTGCCGGAAAATGCTACTTGAACAGAAAAGGAGGAGTGAAGAGACTTTCAGGCAAAGGCAATAGCCTCGACCATGGCAGCAGTGAGACCCGCATACGAGGGATTCAGCGAGACGGGGAGATGTGGCTTTCTGGGGAATGAACGTAGCCCCCTCTTGCCTGTTTCCATATTTGGTGCTATGCACCCGAGGCGATGTGACTGCATAAGACACAAGCCCTCCGTGCTCAGGCAACCTTTGTGAGGTTTGCCCGGGACGCCTGTGTGTCACAGTAGCCTTGGCTGCCTTGCCCGGGGGCCTGGGAAGGTGGGTCCTCCAGTGGCTTGTTCCTCCACCTGTGAGGAGGCAGTTGGAGAGAGCATTGCTGTCTGGTCGGAATTACTTCGGAGATGAAGCGATTCCTATTTGGCTGGGGTAAGGGTCACCCCTCAGTTCTTTATGGCAAGCCCGCAGGGCTCCTTCACGCTCGGGACTCTCCTCTGCTCATTTTCTCATTGCCTCATCTTGCTCTGGGCCCTCCCGCTGTGAACTTCTGCCCCGAGGAACTCGGCCACAAAATCCCTCAGCAACATGGGAAGGCAAGCAAGCAGCACGGGGCCACTGGTCTCTTGGTGTCCGTACTGGGGCGAGGGGTTTCTCTGAAGGCTGGGAGCCATTTGACCCTCAGACTGATGCTAGCACCTGAGGGCACGTACTCCTCGGCTTGTTTCCTTCCAGGTTGCTTGCCTACAGCAACTCCCCGGGCGAGACCTGCGGAGCCTGAGGGTGGAGGCGGGGGTACAGAGTGCCTGCCTGCAGCCGTCAACCCCTCGGCTGGCTCTGTGGTCTCTCTGCTGAGCCGACTGCGGCAGAATGAGGTAAGGCTGCGGCAGTTTCCATGGATTCCGCCTGCATTCTAGCGCTTTGCGGCCAGGGGCTGTGCTCTTGCCGAATGGTAAACGTGCTCTCCGGCAAACACCGCACCATAGAAAGCAAGTATTGCCAGCCATTAGGAGATGATGTTACTGCGCCTCATCCTGTCCCACAGAAGGCAAGAGTGCAGTATTGGACAAGGCCAAGCTTCTTGTAATAAGCACTAGCATTTCTTTAGCACTTCTGCCCAGAGACCTCCAGGCATACCTCCGCTTTGGTTCACGATGGCTCTCAGCCATTTGACCCGCATGGCCTCTGCGCGGGTGTGCGTAAGAAAGCGCAGCAGCCGCAGAGGGCGGCAAGAGGAGGGAGGCACTGCTGAGAGCAGGCTGGAGAGCAGCTGTGAACGGAGGGGCTCCGTGCTGAAGGGGGTGTGCCGCTGAGGGGCTGCAGCTGGGGGTGACCCGCGGTGGGGCAGGGGCATCCCGAGGGGTTGCGGCGTGGCTGACCCCCAGTGGGGCAGGCACTGTAAGTAGCTTGAGTTGCCTTCTTCTCTTTGCACAAATTAGTGACCAGAAGTTGGTTAGTTGGCAATAAGTTTAATTAAGTCACTAGTCCCCAAGTCGGGAAGGTTTTGCCCGCGACACCGTACCCATGATGTTGTGAACGCGTCAGTGTTGGGGTTGTGTTAATGGATATCCACAGCCATCTTTGCATTTCCAAATACCTGCCTTTCAAAGGCCTTCTCGCAGCACTCTGCACTCCCATGGTCATTTCTTCTTCCCAGGCTTCCTCCTTTTCTCCAGACCTCTTCTCTGACAACTTCCTCAGCACAGTAGTAGTCCTAAGCCTGCTCCCCTGTCCTCTCAGTGTCCCAACTGCTGCCCGCAGCTCTGACCGTGCTTTGATCCTTGTGGACCTCTCCAAGACACTGACACGTAAATGTTATTCCTGAGCAAATCTGTGCAGGGTACGCAGGTCTCCCGGCACAATGCACACCAGCTACCGCAGGAGCCTTCCTGAGGAGCCCAGGGCAGCCAGTGAGTCAGCCCCTACGGAGGAAGTCTGCAGACGCCATTGTCGCTGGCTCTTTGTTTTGTCTAGAGGAACCACCAGTTCTTTGGCGCAGCAGCTGTGTGGCTGCAGAGGATCCAGCACAAAGGAGGGTCTTCTGAACGCGGGTGCCTACTTACCCTAGCAATAGGGGGATCCTCCGTTTGGCAAAACACTTTCTCGTGAAGCTCGTCACTCAGCTCCCTGAGTAGAACTCCGAGTACCCAGAGCTCTAAGACGTCCTGCGCCTCAAGGAGGAAGAAGTTCAAATGTTCCCTTTTCTGGCTTGTCCCCAGGGTAATAGAGTCGAAACCTACCGGGAACTGGGCAGAGTGCTGCAGGAAGATGGCAACCATTTAGAGCGGGATCTGATAAGGCAATTAACAACGCTGGCCTCAAGGGACATGAGAGTGGGGCAGGTAAGCTTGTTCTCTTTGAAGCTAGTCAGAGACTCCTGCCTAGAGCCCAGCTTTTGGCAAGCTCTAGAAGGGACTCCAAAGAGCTCCCCTTTGCCTTTAGAACCAGTGACGCCTCCCAGATCCTGCTGGGCAGACTCTTCCTCAGCAGAGCTAACTCCTTGAGGGAAAGGGCCGTAGCCAGCCCAGTTCATGAGCAGGCGCAGAACCCGAAACAGCTGCCCTGTGTACAGCGGCACGTTTGCCTGAGTCTTGGGCTGCAGCTGGCAGGAACAGGCCCATGACTGCTGAAAGAAGCGTGCCTCCCCTCCAGCGAAAGGCTCTGGCCAGGCAGCTGGGAACTCAGCTCCTTCTAAACGACTGGCCACTGGACTACCGTTCTTGTGTCTTCATGCTGCTTGGATGAGGAAGAGCCGTGCCAAAGTGCCAGTCCCTCTCCTGCTGCACCCAGTGTCCCTTTCCGCCTCCTGGGTGCAGAGTGTTTGCTGCTGGTGCCTTCTTGGGGCTTCTCTCTTCCTCTTCTCTTGCTCTCGCAGAGGGAAGGCAGCCAAAGCGTGAGCACAGACGGGCAAGCGGTGCAAACTCCTCCCTTGCCAGACAAGCTTGGCACTGCTCAACTACCTGCCTCCCCCAAGCGGTCAAAGTGGTGACTGCCGAACAGGCTGGCAACAACTGATGACTGATGGCTCTCTCGGCAGCCATGAGACTTGTTGCACTGGTCCCTTGAAACGTGGACGTGCAGAGCTGGAGTCAGGCAGCCGTTGCTGGCTAGTTGCGTGTGCCCTGTCGCCTCAGCCTTTCCCGTGTTGATTGTTGTCCTTCGTGGTTCTTTTGTAGGGTGTAGCGGATGAATTGCAAAGAGCAGCGAGTGACATCCTGGTGTCCCTGGCCCGCTCCCACTTCCTGCACATCATGGATGAGCTGCAGAGTCATCTGAGGCCTGGCCAGGAAACCCCTGAGGAATTTGTCTTTATTACCCTCAGCAAACTTGCCACAAGCTATGGTAGCGCAACTTTGGCTTTGGGACTTGACGCTGGGTTGCTGGAGCAGTGGGAGAAGGGATGCAGTTGTGCAATGGGAGGGCTGCCAGCTTGTGGCTGCCACGTCTTTCGCTGCCCCGGGAGCAGCTGGAAGTTGTGACTTTGGCCCCTGGGCTAAGAGCCCTCAGGAGGGGACAGCAGGGAGACCCAACCTCGCGGCCGCCTGCTCTGCTGTGCTTCCAGGCCCACCTTGAAGTGCTTCCCTGCTCCCATGCCATGTGGGAAGGTCAGCCGGCACGCTTGCCCCCTGGCAGGGCACTCTCCCACACATGACGCCTGCCCAGTGACTCTCGGTGGCAGCTCTGGAATCCACCCTGCCATTCTGACGGAGTCCCAAGTGGCCTGGCATCGCATAGCCCTTGCCCATCACAGGTGCAAAGTGCCTGACGCCAAAGTCTCCCAAGAATCTCCCTGACGACAGCTTGCTTGCTTTCTCCCTGCCCTGTCCCTTCTCTGCAGCACTGAGGTGCATCCCTTTTGTGGAAAGGACCTGGGCTGCTATGCACGCCATGCTCAATCAAGCACATCACAGCAGGATCAAGCAGGCTTTCTGTGGAGGTGAGCGCCAGCCTCTAGCGCGGGGCTCCGTCGGGATGCAGAGGGAAGGGGAAGTTGCAGAGCGGTGCTCGACACCCAACTCTCTGCCCTCTTGAGTGAGTCCAGGCCCTTTACAGCACCCAAGAGTCTGCACAGCGTCAACACAGGGTCTCAAGCTCAGGAGACTGCTGTGGCCAGGAAGGGCATGGAGTTCTTGGACTTTTACTACTCAGCCTCCTGCAGCAAATCTTGGAGGAGGCAAAGGGCTAGCGGGGACAAGCAGGAGAAGAGGCAGGAGAGAAACAGATGAGCATTCCACGGAAGGCATTGTCAAGCCTTCCACACCTGCCCCAGAACCCAAAACTGCTCCGGAGCTGAGCGCTGAGCAGCATGGGACTGCAGCTGCAGACAGGCCAGGGTGCTAATGCAAGCTAGTCTCCGTGCTGCATACTTGAGCACGTGCCCTTGCTGCCCTTCTCTTCCGCAGTGCTGGAAACATGGTCGAAAGGTGTAACCCTCTACTTCCGAGCCTGGGCAAAGTGCTCCTTCCCTCGAATCGGGGAAGCCCGGTTGTGTGACAAAACGTACCCGTTGTTCTGCTCCGTGGTCAGAAACTGGCTGGACTGCGAAGAGGAAGAGGTGAGCAGGGCTGCCTTTGCGGCCCCTTAGCAGCCGCGCTAACGCGGGGGTTCATCTGCCTTTCTGGGTAACGATGGTGCGTCAGGAGAAGTGCTTTGGGAGGAAGCAGGTTGCCCAAGCAAGCGCCTAGAGCTGCAAGCCTGCTGCGGCTCAAGAGCATGGGAATGCTGTGGGCTGACAGAGAGCGTGCCTGGATTCCAGCTTGGCAGCCCCCTGACGAGCTAGTGAGGCCAGGCGGGGCCTGGAGAACCCCTGCTGGCAACCCACCAAATGCCAGTGACCCTCGAGCCAGAAGGGTGGGCGGTACAGAAGAGGGGCAATACTCCCTCTCCTCTTGAGCCAGGCCGTGTCCTCTAGAGGAAGACGGGAAATGGCAGGTGCTGGGAAGAGGGAAGTTTGCGTCTGGGGGGTGCTGCACCCTCGAGTAGAGCTTCATTTGGAGCAAACAAACGTCTTCCGCCTTCTCTGCGTTGCAGCTCAAGCAGGCCATCATCAGAGCTGTGGCGGCTATGATGGGCCTCCTTCTTCACAAAGAAGAGTATGAGGAGCAGGTGTGCAGCCGGCTGTCCTGGCTCCTGGGCCAATATGAGGAGGTCCAGGACAGTGCTCACGTGACCAAGGTGAGGCGTCCCGCAAGGCGCTGTGGCTGTGTGAGGCAGGGGGAGCGTGTGCAAACAGCAGGCAGCAGCGGGGGTTGCTGCTGCAGCTGGGCAGCTGTTAGAGAAGAAGCCGAGACAGGCACATACAGATGGCGCGGGAGCTTTGGGGCCTTCTGGTGGCTCAGGAAAGAGGCTAGCCAGCCAGGGAGGCACACTGTCCTGTGTTCATGAGCTGCTCTAGGTGACAAGCCCCCCTCTTCTTTGCACCTTCTCTACTTGTAGAGTCTCAGTCACTTCTTGGAAGTTGTGGTGAAATCCCAGCTCTTGATCCCCAAAGGAATAGTTTTTGTCATCTGCATCGTTGTGCACAGCCAGGTAAGGCGGCGCTGTGAACGTCTTGCGCTTCCCCTTGGGTCGAGCAGGTCTGCCTCAGGCTGACAGGAAAGACTTGCGGGCTGCCAGTGCAGAGGTTCCCTGACCCGGGCCTTTCTCACACCTTGCAGTCAGGTCCGTGCAGCTCCTGGGGCGCTCCATCCCACGCAGGTGCCCGCAGACCTGTCCAGGCCCGATTGTGATTGTAACTGCTTTGCCGGGGCTCCACTCACAGCTCAGTTCACAAAGGAATTTCACGCTCAGGCAGAGCGCAGCAGGAATCGGGAGCCCAGAGGCACAGGTTGAGCCTTTGACTCCTAGCCGGCCCTTGGAGCCTAACGGTGCTTTGCTGCTGCAGAGCCCCTGCCGGGACCTCAAAGGCGGCCTGTTGCCTCTGGGCTGTAGTCTTAGTTCTGCCTGCGGCTCCTGGGCTGTGGGCTCCGGCTCCCCCTGGAGTGTTGGAGGTGGGTAGGCAAGACACTCCGGAAGGGATGCATCTCTGACTCCAGGAGCTGGAAGGGGTCTGTCTGAGCAGAAGCTTGTCTCTCTGGGCTCTCCGTAGAGTGCTAGAGAGCTCCGTAGAGAGTGCTAGAGAGAGGAGGGGGCTGGAGAGCGGAAGAGGGCTCTGTGAGCACAGAGCGCTGTCCTTCTGCAAGAGCGTCTTTGTCTCCCTGTGAGTTCCCCAGGAGACAAGACCTCACAGGAGAGCTTCTCCCCAGTCCCTCGGAAGACTGAGGCTAACATGTACCTTGTTCCTGCAGCTCTCCAATGGGACCAAGGGGCACAGCACTGAGCACAAAACAGAGCTCTCCTACTGCATGCTGCTGCTAGGTAAGGAGCAGCAGGCAGCCTTTGGCTGTGGTTTCTGTGTAGCTCTCCTGCAAGCCTCTGCAACGTGAGAAGAGATTGACTGGTAACCCACAGCATGATTTCTTCCCTCCAGCCCGACGTTTCCCTGACGACACCATGCAGTTTCTCTACTCCCAACTGCAGATTGAGAACGAGGCTTGCAGAGCAACATCCCTGTATCTGCTCAGATCTTTGCTTCGCTGTGACTGTAAGCAACACCAGGAAGAAAGCGTGAGCAACGCTGTGGGTTCCACCGCACACTGAATGTGGCCCGAGCTCCTTCCCGTGGTTCCAGTGGGAAAGGGCACTCCACTGGTGATGCACACACATGCCTAAGTGCTTACAAAGGCTAGGCCCGCACCCACCCCTCCCCGCCAGGTGAACCGTATTGTATCGAAGCCAGCTGAAGAATGTGTCTGGGTAGTTAGAAAGCACGCTGCCCCAGGGATGCCGTTTTCAGCTCAGTAGCAATCCGAGCACAAACAGCAGCCAATTCCAGTGCAGATCGCCTTTCTCTGACTCCCTGGGTTAGGCAATCCCTGTCAAGTAGCTGCGTCTGTAGCAGGGGAGTTGCTTGCGGCTTCTGCTGCTTCCACTGAAGGCAGAGACTTTTGCCCTGTGCTTTCTGTCTGTCCAGTTGTGTATGAGAAAACGGGGACGCTTGGGCCATGTTGTTTTTGAGAGGGGGCTCTGCCGCAATGTACCTGTATTTCTTTCAGCCCTGACGATAAGAAAGGAAATGTGCCTGGTGGTGAAGGCGGTGGAATCTGTGTGTGGAGACCACCGGAGGAAGGTGAGGCGGTTGGGCAAGGGATGGGACCGTGCTGAGTGGCGAAGAAAGCGTTTCCCTCTGCGCCGACTCTGGCAAGGAAATACCAGGAGGCGGCTCTTTGGGACCTAGCCTAGGCCTATGCTTCCTGCTTTGTCTTGTTAGCAGGAGAGCTACTGCGAGGAGGGGGCCTTACAGACTGCCTTGGCAGGTGGCTGGCACTGCCAAGCGAGCGGCAGGTGGCGGCTGAGCAGCTGTAGGGGGAGCTTTGCAAATAGGCAGGGGAGCGATTGCCAAGGGGAAAGGGCATGCCACTTCAGCTGCTGTTGGCTCAAGATGTGGCCTGGCTGGGAAGCGCAGCAGTGAAACCAGAAGCTAAGACTTCTTCTGTCTCCTTGTCATCTCTCCAAGGTCTTAGGGGCTTCCTGCATATGTCAATGCCAGGGCAGCTTTCCTTGAGCTTTTGAAGAGAGGGACTAATCGCTGCCCTGCTTTGCGCTCTCCTCCCTGGCAGGTGAAAGCTGCCGTCCTCTCCTTCATCAAGGAACTGTTCCGCTCTGGCGTCGACGACTGTTCAGCATGGGGTCTGGTGGCCTATATTTTCCAGGAGTTCAGTCGGGCCACCAGCAGACTGGTAAGAGGGGAACAACTTGGCATTGTGCACTTTGTTCGGTGCCCTGGGTATGTTGACCGCTGCGGCGGACTTCACAGAGGATGCGCAGGCCCTCAAGCAGCAGGGCTTGAGTCGCGGGGCTCATGAACTTCCTGGCACCCAAACGGACATGCGCTGTGGGTGTATACGCTGCTGTCAGTGGAATGGCTGTGGCTCTGCCCCACCATGTCACGCCTTGGGAGCCACCAACTGGAGAGTTACCCTCAAGAGAGCAGTGGTGCTGCCAGGACCTTTCAGCCAAGCTGCTTTGCAAAAGCCACTCGGGACAGGCGGATCCTCAGGAGGATACCAAGGCTGAAAGGAACTGCTGAGATGCTGATGGATGGTCAGCAAAAGGCAGAAAGCATGGGCTAAGCAGGAGAAGCTGGAAAAGCTCCCTGATTGTCTCCTTGTCTCCCATCCCTTCCAAACCTGCCCTGTCCTCCGTGAAGAAGGCTGGGGCTCTGGGTCCTTTCCGGAAGCAAAGGGGCCATTGGCAAATCTCTGTCTTGAGTGTTGCCAGCCAGGCCCTCAGGGCGTGGTGAGTCCTCCTAGACGGTTCCCTAGGAGAGGGACTTGCTGAAGATCTTCACTCTGGTGGGGCCTTTCCTCTCCAGCAGGGATTCTGCCAGCATTCACCAGGAGCCTCCTGCAGGCTCTGTTTGTACAGAGAAAGGCGTAAAGGACACCCACCTCCCCCTCTTCATCTCCCCGGCAGCCAGTCACGCTCTCCTTCCAGGGCAGGAACCGAGCATAACCCCTCTCGAGAGCGCAGCTCCTGGCTTTTCCCTTGGTGTCACTGAAAGAGAGCGTGGGCCACGGAGCACCTGGCGTGCTTAATGCACAGCGTGCAGGCAGTGACTCTCTCTGCTTCCATTCGGCGTCGTTTTTCCTGCAGTCTGGCCTCTGCCCCCCCCCCCCCCCCACTCTAGGACTTGCTCTTCTCGTCGTGCCCCAGGTGACCCGTGCTCCCAAACCAAAAGCCAAGTCCCGCTAGCCTCCTCTTGAAGAAAGAGTCACTGATGGGAGTGTTTTCAAACTTCTGCCTTGCAGGAGACAGGAAACCTCTCTGAGATAGAAGTGCTGGAAGAAACCGCGCTTCAAA
This sequence comes from Struthio camelus, assembly GCF_040807025.1. Classification (NCBI taxonomy): domain Eukaryota; kingdom Metazoa; phylum Chordata; class Aves; order Struthioniformes; family Struthionidae; genus Struthio; species Struthio camelus. The sequence goes on from NW_027182691.1 coordinate 59,999, forward strand.
CCCTGTGCTTACAAGTCCTCGACTCTCTGGACGTCTCAGTGAGCGGCATGGCGAGAGTAAGTCATCGCACCACCTGGTGCTACTTCTTGCCTCGAGGACGTTTCTTCCTAGCCCTCCCCGTCTCCGCTCACAAGCTCTTCAGAGCATGAGGCTGCCAGAGTGGCATGTCACAGGAGAGGGGAAACCAAGCCTTGCGAGTTACAGCCCAAGAGACGGGCTCAAGTAGGGATTAGGGCAGCGGACGAGAATGAGAAGAGGTAGAAGAGAAAGGGCGGGCGAAACATCACGCAATGTATTGGAGAAGGCTAACGGTGGAGGGGCTGGGTGGTAGCCGCAGGAGACGACTGCTAGCAAAACAGCTGGACGGAACGACATGCTGAACTGCCGTCTTCTTCTCTGCAGCTCCTATGGCCAAGGCTCCTCCAGTATGTAGTGCCAGCTCAGTACACTGGCACTCTGATCCCACTCTCCCGATGCCTCCGGGCGCTCCTGGAGAGGCAGGAGAGAGCAGAGGAGCAGAAGGAAGAACCCAACTACCTGGGCTACCAAGAACACGGTACAAAGCAGAAACCCTTCCAATGCAGTCTGTCCTGCTCTGTCAGGTGGACAGGTTGAGCCTGCGCGTCTCTCTGTGCCCTGGCACACCCAAGCGGGAGGCGGGAGGCGAGGAAGAGTGAAGAGCGCAGCCTTGCCCTTTTGCTAGGGGGCAGGGAGCCCTGCCCTGTATTTCCTCTGTGCCCCGGAGGAAATGCCTTGCTCTTCATTCCTCAGCGTTCTCCCTGTAAAACGGAGGACTCCTTCCTGGCGCTGCTGGGGACTTACCTTCCTTTCAGTCCGTTAATCACGGGGATACCCTGAGATGGGAAGAGCTGAGGGAAGGCAAATTATCAGCACATGATCAGCCCCCCCTTGCCCGGGGTGGACGGGTGAAGGTCATGTGTGGGACTTGGCCCGCTGAAACAGAGCATTTTGCTTTACTTTCCAGCCACAATGCCAACTCCCCAGGCTCTGCTGCTACGCCTCCTGGTGAGTAGTTGGGGACCCCGTGGAGCAGAGTTTTTCTGAGCCAGGGCAGGGGCAGAGCTCAGGATGGAGACTGCTTTCAAGGCAGGTGCCCGCAGCCCCCACGGAGGAACAAGCCTGCCGGAGGGCGTCTTGCCCTCCAGGGAGCACCTGGGGAGTCCCAGCGTGAATCTCTCGAGTAGCAAGGATGCTGCCTTCCTCAGGGGGGCAGTGCAAAAAGAGAAGCAACTCTGCTGTGTGCTGCCTGCCACGGCACGAGCGGAGCCCGCCTTCTTTCTCAGACAAACTGCTGTTCCTCTGGCAGGCTGGAGCTCTAATTCCCTCTGCTTCCCTCGTCTAGTTGCTTGCGTGCTCTCCTTATGGAGGAGGTGGCCGTGGAGTTGCTGCCCTGCAGCTGCTGCAGGCCCTTCGCAGGCAGATTCACAGAGCGGTGGGCATTCCCTGGATGGTGCAGATCCCTTCCCTGCTGCAGTACCTGGAAGGTAAAGTGTCCGCTGGGAAGGGATGGCTGTGAAGAAGCCAGGAGGGGAAGGGAAAGGCAGCTCCCCAGGGTGACTGAGGAGAACAGAGACCTTGAGTGTCTTCAAGCCTTCTTGTTTGGCCTGCCTTCCAGTGCCAGGGAGCTGGAACTGGCAGCTGAGGGAAGGAGTGCCCCTGAGATCGGCTGACCCCTGGCTGGGCTTTAGCCTCGCTGGTTGCGTCCCAAAGGCAGGCTCTGGCAGCATCCGCCCATCCTTGCTTGGCTAGTGTTTGGGAGGGATCACGTTCCCCCGCCTGGAGCTTTTGTGACACTGCCCTCTCTTGGCAAGTTCACAGTCTCCAGTGGAGTCCACCTTGGCGGCAGCAGCAGCAGCAGCAGTTCTTTCAGACCATAAACGCAGGCTGGTTTGGGAAGGCCCCTTCCAAAACTCCTCTCGCAGTAGCTTGATAGCACGGCCTAAAAGGCCGTCATTTTACAGATACCATTGGGTCGTTCTGCAGAAAGTGTGCCTTGCGTGTAGTGCATGCAGTCGTGCTGTGTTCTGAACTGTTGTGGCAGCTGCTGTGAAGCAGCGGGCACGGCAAGTGGTCAGTATTGTCTAGGTTTGATGCAGTGGCCTTGGAAGAAAAGGCAGAAAAGGCAGGGACATGCCCTACGCCTTTGGGTTCACACAGAAGGGGCATAGGGTGTCTTCTAGCTCTGACATAGTAGGGACGCTCTGGTAGCTGGGAGCCTGGGCCTCTGGGGAGTTTTGCTTGCAAAGGTGACACTGGGACTCTTCTCTTGGGCTCACTCAAATCCAGTTGACCTGCTGCTGCGTCCTCTTGCTTTGCAGGCAAAGATGAGAGCTCCCTGGACTATGCAGAATGGGAGTGCCTTCTGCTGAAGGTACAGCGTTATTCTGTGACCTCTTAAGGAAAGAGGAAATATCTTGTTGACTTTCTGGCCTACCTGAGTGGGGCCCGGAGATTGACACGAGATAAGCAGAAAGGGGGGGCATCTGGAGGGTGTCAGGCAAGGAGGGAAATCACCCCCTCCTCCCGCCCCCCCCCCCCCCCCCCCGCAAGTCTTCTGAGTTTTCCCTCAAGTTCCAAGCTGATCTTTGGTTCTCAGAGATCAGGAAGAGAGATGAGGGGGAGGCGTAGCTGTGAGGTTTCGGGCATGCCTGTGCTCTCCCCGGACTTGGGCCTGTTGTCCTGACAGGGCCACTGCCTCTTTGCCTATAGTTTCCTGAGAGCCAGGGGAATCTTGGGGGCCGTGTTGCAAGAGGAGCACGGGGCACAATAAAGGGGGTGGGCAGGGAAGATGGATTATCCGCAGTGCTAGCTGTCCCCAGAGAACTTCTTGTCAGCTTGGAATGTGCAAAAGGCCTTGACAACACCTGAGGCACATTTGCTTCCCTTTTGGTTTTCTCCATAGCTCCTGAGAACCTCTCTGGAGTCAATAGGGAACGAGGCCTGGATCAGCCTTGAGTTAACTCAGCAGCTGGCCAAGTATCCCCGTCTTTCCAAGGAGAAGGTTGGTTCTCTGCTAGGCCTTTGTCTCTACTTCTCGGCTCTGCGAGGTGTGGTGGCAGAGCCACAGGCTGCTCCTCTCACTGGCCTATGACCGAAGACGTGCTCTTTTCAGTACAGTCTCTTGTCACCGCTTCCGACTCTCTGCCCTCCAGAACAGCTTTATTATTATTTCTTGGAGGTTCTCCAAATAGAGCTGGGGTCACTGGAGTGGGCTACAGAACGGGCTGTTTCTGTAACGTGGATGCTTGACTGTCTCTGGGCCCTTGAGGTGGAGTGGTACCCGAGTGCCCCGCTTCTCCAGCAATGACAGGGCTGCTGGCCTCTTCTCTTGCAGAGCTTCCTGTATAAGGCTGTGGGAACAGCACTGGCAGCCTCTCAGAATGTCAGCTATGTGCGAGAGCAGATGCAGAGCTATTTGGAAGGGATCAATTGGTCGGAACCTTCTGAGAGAGAGGTGGGCGTTCTCTTCCTCTCGCGGCTTTCTGCAGTCTTGCCCGGGGAGCTTGGGCCTCCTTGCCGGACTTGGCAGCCTGGTGGGCCTTGACTTGGGGCTTGCCTCAGGCAATCATCTCCTCTGCTTGGCCACTGCAGCTGGCAAGGGATGAACGGGTGGGATGGCAACTGACGCGCGCTTTTCCCTGTGTTGCAGGGACCGCTCTCTGTGCTAGCGTGTTGTGCTGAGAGCCACCTGGATCTTGCCTTGAGAGCAGTGCAAGAGTTTGATGTGGCTGGGCAGAAAAGGACATTTTCTAGGGCGCTCACCTTCCGGGAGGTAAGGGCAGTCGGTTTTCCAGCTTGTCTTGGCTCTGTTTGCTGGGCTAAGACCTGCCGGAAGCCTGCACCCTGGAGTTCTGGTGCTTCAGGCACCTTGAGGAAGGAGCGCGTGTACCGAGCCCTGGCTGCAAGCTCCCCAGCGGTGGCAGCAACAGCCAGTGGCTGCTGCCACGTGGCTGGCAAATGGGAATGAGGACGGGTCAATGGGCAGCGCTCAGACTCGCGGCGATGTCAATGAAGGAGGTTGTGCACTGGAGCCCTCCTCTGCCAAAGAGCTCCAGCTGGCGTGAGGGAGACCAGCTCTCTTCCCCAGAGAGTTCAGGCAGGCTTTGAGGAATTCCCGTGGGAAACGCTGGGGGAAGTGTGGGTGGCCGTGACAAGCTCATCCTGGTTTGGAGGCAGTTTCTCAACGAGAAGCAAATGGGAAGGCTGAGGTAAAACAAGGAGCTTGGACTGCTTCCTCATGGCCGTTCCAATTGTCCAGGAGCAGCAAAAGGAGAAAAGAGGCAAGGCGTGTGCTGCTGTCATGCTGGCTTTCAGCCGGATAGCTCTGCATGCTCCCAAAAGGCTGCTTTGTTCCCGAGTCGAGACGGTCATCGTGGAGAACATCCTGTGCCAGTACCGAAGCAGCTCTCAGGTAGCAGCTCACAGTGCTCATTGTAAGGGAGCTCCGTCTTTTGGGGAGGAAGGTGGGGAGAGCGCCTTCCTGCTTTCCGGGAGGCCGCTTGCTCCCAGGACCCGAGGGGAGAGCTCCTCCCTCTGAAATGGAACCCGAACTAAGGTCCTGTAGGCTTCTGGAGGATGCCGCTTCTTCCCTGTGCAGCATTTTTGGGACAGCTTTGGCCCCGGGTTAATCCTCCTTTGGCCTTCACGTTAATCTTTGGTCCTTTGAGCAGCTCCTCATCTTTGTTGCCTTCTTTTTCTCTCCTCGTCCTCAGGACTCAGAGCTCAAGCTGGCCCTCATCCAGAGCGTCACAGAGGTCAGCTCGGCCATTCAAGGGGTCAGCAACGAGGAGAACTTTCATTTCTCTTCCAAAAGGGTGCTGCTGGAGCTTCTGCTGGTGAGTGACACGGCGCGAGGGAGACTGTCCCGCCAAAGAGCTGCTGTTTGCGCAACGAGATGGCTTTCCTCAGAGAGGCACTATTCTCTGTTGGCTGTGAAAGAGCATGGGCAAAGTTGGGCGCTTCCTAAGCCTAGTGCCCAGCGTGCTGGGACCCTTCTGTGCTGCCACCTTGTGGGCAGTCCCCGGCAAGAGCAATGGCCCTGTTCTCTCTGGAGCTGCAAAGTGGTCCTTTAGGAGAGAGTTGGGGGAGCTGTCTGCGTGAAGCTCTGTCTGTGCTTGTCGCAAGTGTGGAAGAAGAGGCTGTTTGTCTTGCAGAGGGAGGGCCCTCTTCTTTCCTACCCGCTGACCGCTATGTCCTTGTCTCTCTGTGAACTGCAGGACTTGGTGAAGCAGGAGCCCGTGGGTTCTGTGCCTTCTCCTGTTTGTTGCAAGGCGATTCTTGCGCTTGAGCATTTGAGGTAGGGCCCTTCCTCCTGTGTGTTGGGTGTTCCTCTGCGTGCTGCAGGGGAGGGGCCTGAAGTTTCTTGGTTGACCTGAGTGTGGGGTCAGGAGCTGCCACAGGAGCGAGTGGTTCAGATGTGGCAGGCAGGCAGGCTGGCTGGCTGAGGGAAGGGAGCTCCCAGCTCTCCGCTCCCTGGGAGGCTGATGTTTTCCTGCCGCCTGCGAGTGAGGCAAGAATGCATGGGAGCTGGTGGAAGCGCTCCCTCTCAAGGGGCCGCAGCGTCGGGCTTTGGGGCTGCAGCTTCAGCGGAACGCTAGCTGCCTTTGGCCCCCCTCTGGCAAGCAGTGGAAGGTCTCCTTTCTGAATTGTCTTCCTTTTGGCTTCTGCCAGCAAGATCAAGCCATCTCTGACCCAGGAGGAAAACTGTCATCTCCTTCACGCGTGCTTCCAAAGCCTATTTCCCCTGCCTCCTCTTGAGCGGACCAGAGAGGAAGGGGAGGCAGCAAAGGATACTCAGCACGGAGAGGTACCTGTCAGTCCCCGTCTGCTGCCCTGAGTCTTCAGCGCTGCCCTGAATTCGGACAGCCTCTCCGGCTGAGTTTGGAGGCCCCGCTGGGATTTCACCTGTCACTCCTTCCCTCCTGCTTTCAGTCTCTCTACAGACAATCCCTGGGAGCTCTCGGTCAGCTCGTGGCAAGTCTTGAGGAAGGCCTCACCTCATCCTGGCTCAAGGAAACCTTCCACGTGAGTAGTAAAGAGCCGAAAGGGAAACTCTGCTCTCTGGCCAGGAGGCGGGCCACGGATGGAGGGCCTCCTGCTTGAGGGGGTCATGAGAGGAAGGGAGATTTCTGAGAACAGGGTGCAACCCATGCAAGTCCTCCTGGGAGGTAAAGCAAGCTAGGTCCCACGGTGGCTGTAGGAGTCGTGCTGCTTGTTGTCAGGGCGCTTTGCAATGGCAGCTGCTGCCTGATGGGAGCAAGATGGCCCTGGCGGACAGATGCAAGGGCACTCCCAATCTTTGCTGATGAGTGAATGCTGGCTGCAAGCGGATGCAATAATAGAGCAAGTCTTCAGCGGCTGGACGCCTCACACTGGGGATGAATTCCCACGGAGGCCAACGTATCCTTCGGGTGGTTCCTTGGGGAAGCTGCCAGAAACGGCGGGAGATTGCAAAGGCCTCTGTGCGTGTGTTTGAAAGATACCTAGTCTGATGTAGCTGTGGTCTTCCAACAGCTCCTGGAGGCCTGGCTCCATTCGGAGAAAGAATGGGAGAGAGAGAGGGCCCTGCAGGTCTGCACTCAGCTCACAAAGGCTTATGCTGAGAGATCTGTGGACGCTGTGAGTATTGCCTCCTCTTCCCAGAACCCTCTGGAAGCTTCTGTGGGTGCGGCCGGAGTCTCTAGGGGAGACTTGGCAAGTCTCGAGGGCAGACTTGGCAAGGCAGGTCTTCTCTGCAGTTCTGCCCTAGCCTCAGCGCCCATCTGCCACAAACACGGCATTCCTCCTCACCCCCTCCCGCTTCCCCGGCACGGAGATTTGCTCGAGGCTGCGCTCGGGGTTGGTAATCTCCCAGGAGGATGGAGCTGAGCTTCTAGTGCTCCGGATGCCCAGCTCGGGGCCAGCAGTCAGCGCCAGAAGCAGAAGGTTGAAGGGCCGCTCCTGCAGCCTGGGCACTTTTGTCTTCCTTTGATTTCTACTAGGGAGAAAGCACTTGTGCGCAGCTTGGCTCCCTGATTGCAGTGCTGGGGCCTCTCAGCTGTGACTCCCTGGTCACATCCCGCCAGTGGGCAGTCGACTGCGTCAGCTGCCTTCTCTCTACACAAGGTGAGAAGAACAGTCATTCCCTGCCCTGTTCCTTCGGGCTGCTCTTCTCGCTCTTCCCTGCCTAGCGGCGGAGGCGACGTGCAGGGACGGTGCTCCATGGCCACAAGAGAGGACTAGCAGCAGACAGCAGACTGCCCTAGTTTCTTGCATGCAGACCTTGGTCGTTTTTCTCCTCTTGGCTGTCCGACAAGGGAGGCCTGGGGAAGCTCTTTGGGGAACACCGCGCCAGGGGCCTTCCCAGTTCCTGTGGGCAACGAGGGCCCTTCCACACTTGGGTCTACGGAAGGAAATAAGGAACAGAAGCAGCACTTTCTGGCTCTACAAGCAGCGATCCCAGCTGAGCAATTGCTTAGAAGGGAGCTAGGCTCCTGGGCTTCTCTGGTGAGCTTTGGTCAGCATCACCTGCCCACACTGCGCAAGCTGTGGAGAATTTCCTGCCTCTCAGAGACCAGAGTGCCCTGTGCTAGAAGATGGGCTGGAGATGCTGGGAACAGCAAGGCCTCTAGCTGAGGACAGCAGGCACACTCGGGAAAGTGCTGTCGGAAAGGCAGGGTGTTTGTCCTCACTGGCACACACCCGAATCCCATGGCCCCGCTCGTGAAGTGCTGCTGCCAGAGTTCAGAAGGGCCCTGCACGTCACCCGCGGACTTCGCTGCCGCCAGTTGGGTGTTCCTTGATCAATGTCTCTCGACTGGAGGCTCAGTTCCAGAACATGCGCCTATCCTTTCCCCCTGTGTTTCTTTCAGGCGAGGCCATGCACATGAAGAAAGAGGAGGTGAAGCACTTCCGTGAGGAGCTAAGTGCCACGGATGTGGATTCTCTGCTGAAGACTTCTTCCCAAATCGCCAAGGTTACTGACTCCAAAGACAGGGCTGCGGCTACCTGCTGACTAAGCTCCACTCCACTCCAGTCTCCTCTGGACTTCCAAGCTCTCTCTCCAGTTTCAGGGTGGCCTCTGGCAGCGGGGCCTCTCTTGTTCTGAAGCGTAGCAGTCTCTGGTTTTGCCACTGGGGAAGGCTTTCTGTCGCTCTCTGTGTGCCTCTGTGTGTGCATGCACGGGTGTGGGCGTGTTTCGTTGTCATCCGTCCCCACTCAAACGCTGTGGACAAAGGGAGTCAAAGTGAAGCAGGTGAAGCAGGGAAGCTCCTCAGCCTGAGGGATTTCTCTTTATTTTAACATGTTTTTGCTTGCAAGTCTTGTTAGGCAAGCCCGATGTCTCACATGATGTACCCTGGAGGGAAATCAGCATGCTCAACGTCTTCATGAACTCTTCCATACAGCTTCTGCCTTCCGTGTTCTGTTGGAGCTCTTTGCAAGAACATACGTTGTGCATGCAAGCAAACAACCTAACGCAAGAGCCTTCCAAATCTATGGGCTGCCTAACTCCAAAGAAGCAGCTGCTTGCAGCCTTCCCAGTTAGCTAGCAGCCTACCTGAGGAGCTGCTCAAGTTCTCTTGCCCTTGCTTTGCAAGAGCGCAAGCAGACTTCTGAGGGTGTTTCTCCGCGTTCTGCTTTCTCTCCTGCAGGTTGTATGCCAAGCCTTTCCCTCGGAGCAGGTGAGAGACTTTCTGAAGGCTGTCCTGGGCAGCATGCTGTCCTTCAGCCCCACTTGTGCCAGGGCAGCAGGACACTGGATGCTCATCTTTCTGGAGCAACGTGGAAGAGAAATACTCCCGGAGGTAAAACACCCTCTGCTCATCTTTGCCCTTTGGACTCGGGCAGTGGGCTGCTGCGCTGCACCTTGCGGAGCTGGTGTGGGCTGCAGAAAGGCAGCGTGCGCGCAGAGCCGAGAACGTCTTGCTGAAGTTGCCTAGCTGAAGTCCTGGCAACCTAACCCACGAGCTACTCTCAGTCTGATTCCAGCGATCCAAACGCTTCTAGTGCAAGATCTCCAGCTGTTCCTGATACAGTCTCACGATGGAGAAAACCTGAAGGACACCCATTTCTTGTACCTCCTCCCCCTTCTCTGGTGTTCTGCTCTGCTCTCCGCTGCCCCTCTGCGACCCTCTTGCAGAGGGTCGCTGGTGTCTCAGGGTCACCTGTGGGGAGGAGAGGGTGCAGATGATGGGGGGGGGGGTCCCCCTCTTCAGCCCTGGCTCTGCTTGGGTTTTGGGATACGATGGCTAACGCAGTCTGCTTCCTTGGTCTTTCTTCACTGGTCCGCAGTTCCAGGGCCTCTCTGAGTTTGCCCTTTGTGTCTCTGGTTCTCTGTGCTCTGCCGGACCCTGTTTGTGTGTTACCCACAAGGCTGCCTGCCCACAAGGTTGCCTTACTTTCCTGAGAAGGTGTTGCCCAGTGGTGATGCGTGTGTCTAGTTGTGGGGGCTCAGCTCTCGTCCTGCCCCTGTTCTTGCCTTGTTCCATCCAGGTGCTAGAAGTCCTGTCAGTCATTTACGACCATCTGCCAGCTTGCCAGCAGGACTACCTCAAAGAGTTTCTCTTGCATGCCGTCTCTGTCCTGGCCTGCTATCACCCAGAGGCAGTGACCAACAGCCTCCTGCAGAGACGCCTGCCAATGGACAGGTGGGTGCCGCTCCCCTCTCCTTCCACTGCAGGAACCCAGAGATGCCACAGCCTGGCTGCGCTAGAGGAGATTCCGTTAAGAAGCAGGCTGCTTTTCTCCCTGAAAAGCGAGGCTGTTGCCAGATCCCGCGCTTGCAGATTTGCTAAGAGCCTTGGCTGCTAAAGCTCCACGCTGGCCAGCGGTAGTGTTTTAGCTGCCTTGGAGGGGCTCTAGGTGCAAGAGCACAAGGGATCGAGTGTGGACTTCTCTTCCACTTGCAGTGATACAGTGGCGGTGTGGAGGACTCTAGGGAGAGGCCTCCCTGCGATTCAAGTGCTCCAGTTACTCATGCACAGGCTGGAGAGTGCAGAAGCCACCACCACCTGCGCTGAGCATGCAGTGACGAACAATGAGGCTGCCCTGGAACCTCTCACGGTACGTCAAGTGACAGGCACAGTTCTGCCCCCTCTTTGGCCAAGGATGCTGTTGAGTGCAAGCGAGGGGTAGGGCACCGTCTTGTTACACAGGCGCCTGCAAAGCCACGTGGAGAAGCCTCCCAGTGTGCTTTGCTAAAGTCCGTCTCCTTGTTATCCCTGGGAGGAGCCACCAGAGCTTGCTGTTGCCCCTCTGCAAGGTTGTGGCAGAAGCCAGAGATGCAGACCGGGAATTGCAGGCAGGAGGCAGGCGGACAGGGCAAGTGGTGGGGAAAGCTCTTCTTTCCAGCCGCTTGTTGGTGATGGCATTTCTTCGCAGGTAACCTGTGCCATCTTTGAGCTGGTGTCCGCCCTGCAGACCCGGGAAACTGCATCACTCTTCCTTCCGTGGTTACTTCCGCTGCTGCTGAAGCAGATCAGTGACACTCTGGGCAAGCAGATGCCTTCGTCCTCCCCAGGAAGAGTCCCAGAGGAGCCGGTCTTTGTGGCGCGTGCAGAAGACAGCTGTCCTTGCAGGTGATGAGCACAACGGGCAGAGATGGAGGGGGCTGGCTTTCGCTCGCATCACCAGGTCGTGTTTGTTCTTGGCCCGGTGGGAACTCTTTGCTCTGCCCTCTTTCCTCGCTGCTGGGACAGATTGTTATGCTGGTTCTCACCTCCGTTCCTCTCCTGGAGAAACGTAGGCTGCTAGGTGCAAAGGCGGTGCCTACTTGGCACCATGGGCTTCTCTAGTGTGCCCTCCGGCCCGCATAGCCTGGACTTCAGAATGCCACTGCTTTCCCTCCCTGCTGATCAGCAAAGCCTGTGTTTGCCTCAAGCCTCTCTTTCACAAAGAACCTGCAAGGTGCTGAGAGTTGCTTCCCAGACACCCCCTCTTGTCTTGGCGACTGTTGCAAAGGTTAATCGCCCTCCCCATGGGAAAAACGGGGCTTTTGCCAGTAGGTGTCTTTGTCTACCTCTAGCGCCTCGCTCTTGGCTCTCGTCGGGCTTTTCTGCCCTTTCTTCAAAAGGCTGGCAGGTGTCTTTTGTGCCCTAGCACGAGCTCAGTATTCTTCTGGAAAAGTCAGCTTGCGGGGAGCTAGCGTCAACAGAACCTTGTGTGGTACCGCCCAGGAAAAGCTGGGGTTGCAACGCAGCGGGTCTTTTATTGTAGTCTGATGGGAGCAGGAACATGTCTGCCTCCCCAGACATGACTTGAGACAGCTGCCTGGACTTCAGCTGAGACGAGCCAGGGGGCAGAATAACGGTTTCCATAGGGAGCCAGAAGCACGTTTCTCTGTGGCCAGGCGAGGGCCAGGAAGGCTTTTCAAAGGCAGCTTGGGGTGCTGGCTCTTTGGTGAACCCTGAGAGCCTTTGCTCATGTGAGCGGCAGAGAACAAAGTGCTTCTTGGCCTTGCCTGACTGGGTGTCCCTCGCAGGCTGGGCGGAGCCTCCTCTTCCACTACTGCTCTGTGCACGGGGCCCACAAGCAGTCATGCAGCTACCAAACGGTCATTCTTGCCCGTTGCTTTCCATTTCCCCAAGCCGGGCCACCTCAGCGTGCATCTTTTGCTTGCAGTGGTGTTCTGGTAAGGCACGTGATCCTCAGGGGTCAGCGCAAAGAGATGCTGACTCGCGTCTGCTGGTAATTCCTTCCAAATGATGGTTAGGAGAAAGCTCAGGTTCTAGCATCAGAGAAGCCAAGGCTTCGGTTTTGTTTTGTTTTTCTCTGTGTGTTCCGTGAGCTTGAGGGCATCAAAGCGGATGACCACGGCAGTTTCCTGTTAGCTTGGCACCCTTCCGGATTATGAAGCGTGCTTGCAGGGGGTACTTTGCATCTCATTCCGTGGGGCTTAGAACAAGTTAAGGAGCACCTCAGAAAGTGGCTGAGCTTCTTTAGTTCTGATCATGACACAGTTTCAAGTGCTCTGACTCTGTTTTTTTTTTTTTTTTTTTAATCAGGCTTTCCATCAAAGCACTAGATATGGTGCTCTGCAAGTGCCTTGCAGAAGAGAAATGGGTGGGGATTCTGAGGAAGCAGAGAACCTGGGCTTTTCTTGCAAATCCCCAGACTTCCCACGAGGGCATGTGCCTGCTGACGAGGTAAGAGCCTTTGGGAGGGCTTCTTTCCCTCTTGGGGGTGCCTGTCAGCCAGCAAGGGGCTGAATGGGAACTCGTCTGGCACGTCTGTCCGGGGAGGCTGTCCTGAGTTGCTGAGGAAGACCATCCGCCTCACAGCCCTTGACTCTCGGAAGTTCCTGGGCTCAGTGTCTCATTGTGTTGTGTATGCAGCGTTCTGCTGCGAGCTGGCGCAATCCCAGGGGCTGCTGTGCACGCTGTCTTTGCATGGCTGGACTCTCCGTCAGCGAACCTGAGGAGCATGGCAACGTCCTTCTTTGCTGAGGTAAGCCAGAAGGTGGGCAAGCGAGGGTTGAGGGCAGTCGTCTCTGGAAAGTGCTGCTTGCGACATTGCGACATGTCTTTCTCCAGCAAGATCCTAGCAGAAGGTGCCCCGGCAGTGCTGGGATGCCCAAAGATGGTTGTTCAGCTGCTGCGAGTGGTTGGGATGGCTGTGTTGGTGCCAATGGTCATGCTGCTCTTTTCCAGCTGATGAAGGACCCGCTGCTTCAGGAGAGGAAGCTGCTTCAGCCTGTCCTCCGAGCCTTGCTGGACAGATGCCTGGACACCAGCTGCACTGTCCGCCAGATGGCAGTGAGAGGCCTGGGAAATCTGGCCAGTGGAGCACCTGAGGAGGTGAGCAGGAGATTGCTCCTCACTAAAGACAGCCCTGACCAGACAGCTCCTGGCAGAGAGCTGCACAAGGCTTAGAGAGACTGGACAGAGCAGCACAGAGGGAAATGCCCGCCTTTCTTGAGACCGTGCTCCATTCTAGGCCATTGCTCTGGCTGCAAAGGTGTATTGTGCGGCCGAGGGGGTAGGGGCTCAGGCTAAGGGGTGCTCTGGAATGGTTCCCAGCAAATTCTGCTCTTGGGAGAAATGGTGGAGAGGAGATGTGAGAGGAATGACTAGTGAGAGGTTCTTGTTTGTCTCCTGCTTTTACAGCTGAGAAAGCATAAGGCGGCCGTTGTGGAGGCGTTACTGAGGGCCACCAGGGACGTCAGCTCTCTGCAGATCGCGGGCGAGAGCTTGTCAGCCCTGGCAAAAGTGGTGGCGGAGCTGCAAGAGAAGGCCCTTGGCGTCACCTTCAGAGACATCGCCCTGTGTGCCAGCGCTTTCTTTGATGCTGTAAGTGAACAGCAGTAGGTACCTCTTGTCCCAGCAGTCTTGGTAGGGTCATCGGAAAGGTATGACAAGGGGGACAAGCGGAGATGAGGAGTGTCTGGCTTCCGGGAAGAAGGGCCGCTCATGGAAAAGGCTGAAGAGGAAGGGAGGAGACTTGGGCTGATGTCTGCTCATCCCCGGTGACACCCAGAGGAAGTCATCTTTTGATTCCCCTTGGAGAGCGGTGAAGGAAGTGTGGCCACAAAGGGAGGGAATCCCTTAGCGGGACTCCTGGGCAGTCCAAGAGCTTGTAGGCTTTTGCCTCTGGGTCAGCTGCCCGTAACATTGCTGAGCACCTCAGAAACCAACAGCTCAGCTGCCCCGTAGCTCAGGAGGCAAGGCCGTGAGAAGCTGAGCAAGGGACAAGGAAGGGATCGGCGCACGGCAACCCTCTCTTGTTTCCCAAGGGATGTCCTGCAGGTGAATGCTTTCTCCTGATCCGTGGGCCTTGGACAAATTGAGAAGAACCATTGCTCAGGAGGCTGGACTCAGCTGGAAGCATTAGGCTGGTCAAGAGCTGTTTGCTTTGCGGTCCTTTGCAGTTAGCCACCTGACGGCTGGCGTTTCTTGCTTGCAGAAGGAGGCGGTCGCTCGTTCCTCAGCCTTCACCTTATACGGAATCCTGGCCTCCTCTGCCAAGAGGAAATGGCGACCTTTTCTCAGGCAGGAAGTCGAAAGTACTTGGGCCAGAATTCTGCTCCACCTTCGGGACCCAGACCCTGGCGTCCGCAATGTAAGAGCCACCTTTCACTGCTTTCTTCATACGGAGAGGGAGGCATGGCAAGAGCAGAGCGCGTCCGCCCTTCCTTGCCGCCACAGTGCCACAGTGGTCAGGCCTCAGGCCTGCCTCCAAGTCTTTGTTGACCAGGTGCCCTCCTATCTGCTCCTGCCTCGGCAGATCCAGCCCTTCTCCCAAGGGCATGGGAGTTAACAGCTGTCTGCCACAGGCGACAGCGGCCAGGCACTGGTGCTGTCTCCAGGCTGCCAAGTACTAGGCCAGGGGAGCGATGCCTGCTATTGCAATCCTTCCCCTCTCCTAGCTGCAAACTGCACGGAGTGAAACACCGCCCCTTCTTGAAGGAGATGAGCAGTGCTCAGCTCAGTGAGTTCCCTTGAAAGGCACCTGGCTGCGCCCAGGGAGCGCTGAGCTGGGGCAACTCTCATTTTCAGGCCTGTCGAAGCACTTTCCTGCTCTGCACTCCGCTGCTGGGCCTGCAGAAGCTCCAGGTACATGTTGCTCTGAACACGCAGAAGAGGGCAGAAGAGCTGCAGGAAACTGTCTGCAGTCACCTAGTGAGTAAGCTGGGGCCCGGGGGAAGACTGAGCGGTGGCAGCGACTTTCCCTGGCCCAGAGAGCTGGAGCACGGAGTGCCCTTCAGAGAGGTGGTAGAGCCTGGCGACGAGGGGAGCTGTTAGTGCCTTGCAGCCACCTGCTCTTCTCTGTTATCTCCTGGTTCGTCCGCTCTCCTTGCCGAGGGCCAGCGGAAGGGCCTTTTCAGCCAAAGAACTCCCATTTCTCTCTTTTCCTCTAGGCCAGAAACACCCCGGAGCTTCTGGAAAGCCTCTACGACACCCTCCAGACCTACTTCTGGAGCTCGTGCTGGGGCATGCGGACTGCGGCCATCACACTAACTGGTGAGAGACAAAGCTGCAGCTCTCTGCTGCTCCTCCATCTCTTGGAGGGAGGAGCAAAGGGCCTTCTCCACTTTCTCGGCAACGGGGCTGCTCATAGTCGCCTGCCTTAGGAGGGTGGCCGCAGCAGGAATTAGTTAAGGGCTGTACAGTGGCTGAAGTCTCTGTAGGAAAAGCATGGGCGAATGAGTGCTGCAGGTGAGGCTTGGCCCCTGGCACACTCACTTGCTCACCTCTGCTTCATGCCTCTTCCTAGG
This sequence comes from Struthio camelus, assembly GCF_040807025.1. Lineage (NCBI taxonomy): Eukaryota > Metazoa > Chordata > Aves > Struthioniformes > Struthionidae > Struthio > Struthio camelus. The sequence continues at coordinate 75,210 of NW_027182691.1, forward strand.
AACTTAAAAGTAGGAGGGAGCCTGCTGGCTTGATATTTATAACGTTCCCCTGCTCCCCAAAGCCCATCCTCAACGTCTGACACTAGTCAGAAAGTACACTGGGAACGAGGGCTACCACGGGAAGCGTCTTCATGCTTACCTATTTGCGTTGTGTGAGCAGGTGTTATCCTGGAGAATGCAGATGCCCGGTGGCTGAGAGAGCACGACATGAGTCTTCTGAGTGCAAGTAGGTTAAAATTGCCCCTCCTGCCCTCCACTCTCTCCTTGTCTGGGCAAGGGTGTCGCCACCTTCTGCTGCCCTACGCTGGCCCTTCTCTCTCGTGTCCTGCCCCAAACCTCGGCCTGGCTATGACCTTATGCCACGTGACTATGGACTCAGAGCTCTTGCACTCCCCCCCTCCCTCCTGCGGCCCCCCCGCCCCCCACACACACACACAAGGTCCTGCTGAACCAAGAATGTCTTTTGGATAAAAGCAACCTTGGGGAAAGTTGCTAGACCTTTGCACACGTTTGGCCAAATGGTTGAGGTAGAAGGCGGCTCCTTCCCGAAGCACCTGGGAGTGTGGAAGACTCAAAATGGAGGGGCCGTTGGTCCCAGGAGAGAGCTTCTGCCACTGAAGTTGGGCAGAAGGCCGAGGGTTTGCAGCAGCTGTGTGCAAAGGCAGCCTTTGTCGTATCCCAGCCTTGCCACGGGGTCGCAGGACTGAGCGCAGGGAAGGCTTTCCAGCTTTCTCAAGGGAGGCTCTGCTCAGAGAGCCAGGGAAGGCATGAGCAGTGCGTCCTGGCCTTTGGCAGTCATGGGTGCCTCTGCCTGTGTTGTTTCAGTTCTCCAGCTGCTGCAGGAAGACCGGCATCCCAGCGTGCAGCAGGCAGCAGCTCAGGTCCTCAGTGACAACTGGCCAGAGCTGAGAAATGCTTAGAGCAACAAGGAGGTCCCCAGCGAGCACCTCGGAGTGCAGAAAGTGAGCAAGGGGAAGGCCAGGCAGGCAAGGAAAGGCAGCCAGGCCACACACACTTGGCTGTTTGGGTCACCGCGGAGCCAGCGCAATCAACTGGCAGAAATAAAGCACTGCTTGTTGGACAGAAGCTTATGCGGTGCTTCTTTGGGGCCAAGGGCCTATGGCAAGCGCCTGGCTGAGGCAGGGCTCTTGTGAGGTGTGTGAACGAGCCGTTCTTCCAGTGTGTTTGAGCTGCGTCTGTATCGGGGAAGGGAGGTCGAGAGGGCTGCGTATCTGACCCTGACCTTGAACACCATGAGGTGGGCAGGGGATTCCCGCGGGTGCTTGTCTCTGGGCTGGCTGCTTTGTGGCAAGAAGGGGATTTATTTTGCAGAGTGTGGAGGAGCAGCCTCTGGCCATTTCTGGGTGCTTGGGCTCTGGCTTTTATGTTGCCGAACCCTCCGCAGGGGCTGGCCCAAGAGGAGCCTGAGGAAGCAGCAGGGGGCAGAGGAGAATCCCTGCTGCTGTGATTACAAAAGAGCTGAGGGGTGTTTGCATACCACAGTGAGTCCTGGGAGTCATCTTCTGGTCTTTCTAAAACCTGTTCCTCCAAGAAGCGCGGGAGCAAGAGCGAGTTAGGAGCTGTTCCCGGTGGGGAAAGAGTCCCAGCCATGCTGAAGGAAGGGCTGACTGGGAAGACCGAGCAGCCTCTCAGATGCTCCTGCTGAGCCCCATAGAAAGCTGAGCGATGGCCTCGGGAGGAAGATATAGGACCCGGCTGGGCCTCTGGCAGGCACAGGACCTGGGAGCAGGCCAGGAAGAGGGCAGGTAGCTGCGGAAGTCGAGGCACACAAGTACCTTCAGCACACAATGCAGAACTCCTGTATTGCTCACCAAGAAAATGCCAGTCCCTAGAAAGAGGGTAAGGCAGCAGAGTACGGCTAGGGCTGCTTTTGGCCAGGCAAGTCCTGCTGTGTGCCCTATAAATCCACCTCCGTAAAAGGGCAGGGACAGAATGGGCTGCTCCAGAGGCTGCCAGCTGAAGTACCCAGAGAAAGGAAAGCAACCCCCTTGCAAACACCTGTAAGGACTGCATGAGAAGCCTTCTCTACTTTGCAGCACTCCCTTCCAGAGTCCTCAGCCTTGCACCTTGCAGGCAACAAACCAAGAAAGCGCAGGCTTTGCCCAAAAGGCAGCGGGCAGAGAAGTCGGTTTCCCCCTGAGCGCGCCTCTGGGATGGGCTGTGCAAGGTGGTGCTCAAAGAACAGGCTTCTCACAACGTTCACTCCACACAGCTGGGTCTAATTTGGATCCCATCCCGGACGCTCGCTCCCTTTGCCTCCGCTGAACTGTCGCGCTGACCGCAACACGGAGATTTCCATGCCAAGTGCCAGAACCAGCCTTGGGACGTCACAGTTCTGGGGCACTCTTTTTGGCTCCGTGCTCTAGTCATGTTGGAAAGAGCAAGGAAACCTGCTCACGTGCCTGCACGGACAGGACAGTTCCCACAGCCTACACTTGCATTGGGACAGCACCAGCAGTCACCAGCTCCTGAATGACAGACAGGAAGCATGCATCACCAGCTGGGAAATGTCTGTAGGCCAGCAAACCCACCTCTGCAACCTGCTGGATTCAGGTGCTGGAATAACAAGGCTAATGACCAAGGATTTTTAAGCCCCGCGTTCAGGTTTTCTTGCGGAAAGAAGGCGCCCAAACACCACAGGCGCCCTATAAAGAAGGGGCGTTTGTGAAGTCATGTCTTTATCATGCCCAGAAGTGACTGTGAAAGTGGTAAATGTGAGCGTAAGGGAAACATTGAAAGGAAAGAGAAGGCCAACGACAAGCTCGAGTTTGAGGGACTCGAGCAATTCCTGAGGGATCCAGGCGATGTCACTGTGAAGCTACCCTGGGTTATGGTTGAAAGGCCATGGCGATCAGGAGGGGTTCCAGAGCACTGGAAGAGAGAAAATGCCACCCCTCTCTTGAAGAAAGGCCAGAAGGATTGTGGCAACTACCGGCCAGTCAGCCTGACCTTGATCGCCGGGAAGGTGACGGAGCAACTAATCCCGGAAACCATTTCCGGACACGTGAATGACAGGAAGGTTTGGCCGACGAATCAGCAGGGATTTCTGGAGGGGAAGGGGAGATGATGCTTAACCAACCTGAGAGCCTTCTGGGAGGAGATGGCTGGCTTGACGGACGAGGGGAGAGCAGTCCGTGCTGTTTATCTTGACTTGAGCAAGGCTTTTGATGCTGCCTCCCATAGCATCCTCACAGACAAGCTAATGAAGTCTGGGCTAGACAAAAGGTCGGTAAGGGGGACTGAAAACTGGATGCACGGTCAGGACCAGGGGGTTGGGATCAGCAGCACAAAGTCCAGTGGGAGGTCAGTCACTAGCGGTGTCCCCCAGGGGTCATTCTGGGGGCCGATACTGTTTAACATGTTCAGTAAGGACCGCCCAAAGGTGGCACAGAGTGCACCCCCAGCAACTTCACGGATGATACAGAACTGGGAGGAGTGGCTAAGACACCAGCTGTTTGTCCTGCCCTTCAGAGAGACCTTGTCAGGCTGGAGAAGTGGGCAGAGCGGAACCTCATGAAGTTCAACAAAGGGAAATGCCAAGTCCTGCACCTGGCGAGGAAGAACCCCCTGCACTAGCACATGCTGGAGGCCAACAAGCTCGTGAGCAGCTTTGCAGAGAAGGACCTGTGGGACCTCGTGCACAGCGAGTTGGACATGGTCAGCAAAGCAGCCTTGGGGCCCACAAGGCCTATGGTATCCTGGGCTGCATTCGGTGGAGCGTTGCCAGCAGGTGCGGGGAGGTGATCCTGCCCCTCTACTCAGCCCTGGGGAGCCAGAGAACAGCCTTTTCTGAAGGGACTCGTAGAGAGCAAATGCAGGGCGAAGCACTACGCCACCTCAGGGCTCCACAGCTGGCAGTCTGCCCATCAGGCTGCGTCTCTGTGCGAGTGCTCTCTCTGTCTGCACTTAAGGACCTGCTGCCTTCTCTCACCGTTTCTTCCCTCAAAACAACTCTGCTCTGTGCAAACAGCAAAACCCTCTGTGACAGACACTGGTCTCCCATCTCCCGCAGAAGCGGGCTACTCTCGACTAGAGCGCTTGGACATTTGCACTAGTAATTCCTTCTTGGCCGTGGAAACGATTCCTTTCAGGAAGAGAGAGGCCACTCTTTGTCAGTTCCCGCAGCCTTCCTCTTCAAAGTCCTTGGATGAGCACAGCGCACACATCCAGCTGTGCGCTCTTGGCACACATGGAGCCTGGAAGTGCCTTAGGCTAGCGACCATCTCTTTGCTTGTCATTTGCACAGCACAGAGCACAGCCGAGGTCTGCTCTTTCAGCAGGGCTCCCAGATGCTCCAAAAATACCACTAAGAAGGAAAGCCAAAGATTATGATGTTGGGTATCATCTGGCTCTTATGCCATTCCGTCATAATTTATTATTAAAGGAAAGGAAAAGAAAAGAGAAAAGAAAAGGAAGGAAAGGAAAGGAAAAAAGAGAAGAGAAGATTTCTTTATCAGGCCATGGAGATGGAACACTAATGTGATGTCAGTAGAAAGGAGAAACTTGTGGCCTAATCCCGTCAGGTCATGGAGTGCCAAGAAGGCCTTTCTGGTGGCCGAACTCCAGGACTTGTGTGAGCAGTGGAACTAGGCAGTCCAGCTTCCAGGGTCTGTCTTCTGCCTAAAGTCTCTCCTCCCCTCCCAAAGAGGCACTTGCTAGTTTTGCCTTGCAGTTTGCCTCTGACCTCTCTCCTTCAGGAGACAGAGCACCCATGCTTAGGACAGGTTTCACAATCTACTAGGCTGGAGGTCTGCAGCTTGCTTTCTGGGTCTGTGGTGCGCTTGGAGCAGGAGCACAAATGTGCTGGAGGAGGCAGAGAGAATGACCTAGCCAAGCACACACAGGGGCAACAGGACGGCAGGTGTTGCTGCGGAGGTGAGGGCAGGAAACAAAGACAAACAAGAGCCAGTCAGTCCACTTGAGAGCCCTCCATCTCTGGTTGCCGGAAAATGCTACTTGAACAGAAAAGGAGGAGTGAAGAGACTTTCAGGCAAAGGCAATAGCCTCGACCATGGCAGCAGTGAGACCCGCATACGAGGGATTCAGCGAGACGGGGAGATGTGGCTTTCTGGGGAATGAACGTAGCCCCCTCTTGCCTGTTTCCATATTTGGTGCTATGCACCCGAGGCGATGTGACTGCATAAGACACAAGCCCTCCGTGCTCAGGCAACCTTTGTGAGGTTTGCCCGGGACGCCTGTGTGTCACAGTAGCCTTGGCTGCCTTGCCCGGGGGCCTGGGAAGGTGGGTCCTCCAGTGGCTTGTTCCTCCACCTGTGAGGAGGCAGTTGGAGAGAGCATTGCTGTCTGGTCGGAATTACTTCGGAGATGAAGCGATTCCTATTTGGCTGGGGTAAGGGTCACCCCTCAGTTCTTTATGGCAAGCCCGCAGGGCTCCTTCACGCTCGGGACTCTCCTCTGCTCATTTTCTCATTGCCTCATCTTGCTCTGGGCCCTCCCGCTGTGAACTTCTGCCCCGAGGAACTCGGCCACAAAATCCCTCAGCAACATGGGAAGGCAAGCAAGCAGCACGGGGCCACTGGTCTCTTGGTGTCCGTACTGGGGCGAGGGGTTTCTCTGAAGGCTGGGAGCCATTTGACCCTCAGACTGATGCTAGCACCTGAGGGCACGTACTCCTCGGCTTGTTTCCTTCCAGGTTGCTTGCCTACAGCAACTCCCCGGGCGAGACCTGCGGAGCCTGAGGGTGGAGGCGGGGGTACAGAGTGCCTGCCTGCAGCCGTCAACCCCTCGGCTGGCTCTGTGGTCTCTCTGCTGAGCCGACTGCGGCAGAATGAGGTAAGGCTGCGGCAGTTTCCATGGATTCCGCCTGCATTCTAGCGCTTTGCGGCCAGGGGCTGTGCTCTTGCCGAATGGTAAACGTGCTCTCCGGCAAACACCGCACCATAGAAAGCAAGTATTGCCAGCCATTAGGAGATGATGTTACTGCGCCTCATCCTGTCCCACAGAAGGCAAGAGTGCAGTATTGGACAAGGCCAAGCTTCTTGTAATAAGCACTAGCATTTCTTTAGCACTTCTGCCCAGAGACCTCCAGGCATACCTCCGCTTTGGTTCACGATGGCTCTCAGCCATTTGACCCGCATGGCCTCTGCGCGGGTGTGCGTAAGAAAGCGCAGCAGCCGCAGAGGGCGGCAAGAGGAGGGAGGCACTGCTGAGAGCAGGCTGGAGAGCAGCTGTGAACGGAGGGGCTCCGTGCTGAAGGGGGTGTGCCGCTGAGGGGCTGCAGCTGGGGGTGACCCGCGGTGGGGCAGGGGCATCCCGAGGGGTTGCGGCGTGGCTGACCCCCAGTGGGGCAGGCACTGTAAGTAGCTTGAGTTGCCTTCTTCTCTTTGCACAAATTAGTGACCAGAAGTTGGTTAGTTGGCAATAAGTTTAATTAAGTCACTAGTCCCCAAGTCGGGAAGGTTTTGCCCGCGACACCGTACCCATGATGTTGTGAACGCGTCAGTGTTGGGGTTGTGTTAATGGATATCCACAGCCATCTTTGCATTTCCAAATACCTGCCTTTCAAAGGCCTTCTCGCAGCACTCTGCACTCCCATGGTCATTTCTTCTTCCCAGGCTTCCTCCTTTTCTCCAGACCTCTTCTCTGACAACTTCCTCAGCACAGTAGTAGTCCTAAGCCTGCTCCCCTGTCCTCTCAGTGTCCCAACTGCTGCCCGCAGCTCTGACCGTGCTTTGATCCTTGTGGACCTCTCCAAGACACTGACACGTAAATGTTATTCCTGAGCAAATCTGTGCAGGGTACGCAGGTCTCCCGGCACAATGCACACCAGCTACCGCAGGAGCCTTCCTGAGGAGCCCAGGGCAGCCAGTGAGTCAGCCCCTACGGAGGAAGTCTGCAGACGCCATTGTCGCTGGCTCTTTGTTTTGTCTAGAGGAACCACCAGTTCTTTGGCGCAGCAGCTGTGTGGCTGCAGAGGATCCAGCACAAAGGAGGGTCTTCTGAACGCGGGTGCCTACTTACCCTAGCAATAGGGGGATCCTCCGTTTGGCAAAACACTTTCTCGTGAAGCTCGTCACTCAGCTCCCTGAGTAGAACTCCGAGTACCCAGAGCTCTAAGACGTCCTGCGCCTCAAGGAGGAAGAAGTTCAAATGTTCCCTTTTCTGGCTTGTCCCCAGGGTAATAGAGTCGAAACCTACCGGGAACTGGGCAGAGTGCTGCAGGAAGATGGCAACCATTTAGAGCGGGATCTGATAAGGCAATTAACAACGCTGGCCTCAAGGGACATGAGAGTGGGGCAGGTAAGCTTGTTCTCTTTGAAGCTAGTCAGAGACTCCTGCCTAGAGCCCAGCTTTTGGCAAGCTCTAGAAGGGACTCCAAAGAGCTCCCCTTTGCCTTTAGAACCAGTGACGCCTCCCAGATCCTGCTGGGCAGACTCTTCCTCAGCAGAGCTAACTCCTTGAGGGAAAGGGCCGTAGCCAGCCCAGTTCATGAGCAGGCGCAGAACCCGAAACAGCTGCCCTGTGTACAGCGGCACGTTTGCCTGAGTCTTGGGCTGCAGCTGGCAGGAACAGGCCCATGACTGCTGAAAGAAGCGTGCCTCCCCTCCAGCGAAAGGCTCTGGCCAGGCAGCTGGGAACTCAGCTCCTTCTAAACGACTGGCCACTGGACTACCGTTCTTGTGTCTTCATGCTGCTTGGATGAGGAAGAGCCGTGCCAAAGTGCCAGTCCCTCTCCTGCTGCACCCAGTGTCCCTTTCCGCCTCCTGGGTGCAGAGTGTTTGCTGCTGGTGCCTTCTTGGGGCTTCTCTCTTCCTCTTCTCTTGCTCTCGCAGAGGGAAGGCAGCCAAAGCGTGAGCACAGACGGGCAAGCGGTGCAAACTCCTCCCTTGCCAGACAAGCTTGGCACTGCTCAACTACCTGCCTCCCCCAAGCGGTCAAAGTGGTGACTGCCGAACAGGCTGGCAACAACTGATGACTGATGGCTCTCTCGGCAGCCATGAGACTTGTTGCACTGGTCCCTTGAAACGTGGACGTGCAGAGCTGGAGTCAGGCAGCCGTTGCTGGCTAGTTGCGTGTGCCCTGTCGCCTCAGCCTTTCCCGTGTTGATTGTTGTCCTTC
>NW_027182692.1:0-30215 GCF_040807025.1 Struthio camelus
CCGGAAGTGGGAGGCGGAAACCCGGAAGTGGGAGGCGGAAACCGGAAGTGAGGGGGAGAGGAGCGGGGGAGGCGGGAAAAGGCGCCCGAGGGGGTGAAACGGTGTCAAAAAGTGTTTGGGGAGGGCGGGGGAGGGGATTCAACCCGGGTGGAACCCGGAAGTGGAAGGCGGAAAACCGGAAGTGGGAGGCGGAAACCGGAAGTGAGGGGGAGAGGAGCGGGGAGGCGGGAAAAGGCGCCCGAGGGGGTGAAACGGTGTCAAAAAGTGTTTGGGGAGGGCGGGGGAGGGGATTGGGTGGAACCCGGAAGTGGAGGCGGAAACCGGAGTGGGAGGCCGAAACCGGAAGTGAGGGGGAGAGGAGCGGGGGAGGCGGGAAAAGGCGTCCCGAGGGGGTGAAACGGTGTCAAAAAGTGTTTGGGGAGGGCGGGGGAGGGGATTGGGTGGAACCCGGAAGTGGGAGGCGGAAACCCGGAAGTGGGAGGCCGAAACCGGAAGTGAGGGGAGAGGAGCGGGGGAGGCGGGAAAAGGCGTCCGAGGGGGTGAAACGGTGTAAAAAAGTGTTTGGGGAGGGCGGGGGAGGGGATTTGTTGGAACCCGGAAGTGGGAGGCGGAAACCCGGAAGTGGGAGGCCGGAAACCGGAAGTGAGGGGGAGAGGAGCGGGGGAGGCGGGAAAAGGCGCCCGAGGGGGTGAAACGGTGTAAAAAAGTGTTTGGGGAGGGCGGGGGAGGGGATTTGTTGGAACCCGGAAGTGGGAGGCGGAAACCCGGAAGTGGAGGCCGGAAACCGGAAGTGAGGGGGAGAGGAGCGGGGGAGGCGGGAAAAGGCGTCCCGAGGGGGTGAAACGGTGTCAAAAAGTGTTTGGGGAGGGCGGGGGAGGGGATTGGGTGGACCCGGAAGTGGGAGGCGGAAACCCGGAAGTGGGAGGCCGAAACCGGAAGTGAGGGGGAGAGGAGCGGGGGAGGCGGGAAAAGGCGTCCGAGGGGGTGAAACGGTGTCAAAAAGTGTTTGGGGAGGGCGGGGGAGGGGATTGGGTGGAACCCGGAAGTGGGAGGCGGAAACCCGGAAGTGGGAGGCCGAAACCGGAAGTGAGGGGGAGAGGAGCGGGGGAGGCGGGAAAAGGCGTCCGAGGGGGTGAAACGGTGTCAAAAAGTGTTTGGGGAGGGCGGGGGAGGGGATTGGGTGGAACCCGGAAGTGGGAGGCGGAAACCCGGAAGTGGGAGGCCGAAACCGGAAGTGAGGGGGAGAGGAGCGGGGGAGGCGGGAAAAGGCGTCCGAGGGGGTGAAACGGTGTCAAAAAGTGTTTGGGGAGGGCGGGGGAGGGGATTTGTTGGAACCCGGAAGTGGGGAGGCGGAAACCCGGAAGTGGGAGGCCGAAACCGGAAGTGAGGGGGAGAGGAGCGGGGGAGCGGGAAAAGGCGCCCGAGGGGGTGAAACGGTGTCAAAAAGTGTTTGGGGAGGGCGGGGGAGGGGATTTGTTGGAACCCGGAAGTGGGAGGCGGAAACCCGGAAGTGGGAGGCCGGAAACCGGAAGTGAGGGGGAGAGGAGCGGGGGAGGCGGGAAAAGGCGTCCGAGGGGGTGAAACGGTGTAAAAAAGTGTTTGGGGAGGGCGGGGGAGGGGATTGGGTGGAACCCGGAAGTGGGAGGCGGAAACCCGGAAGTGGGAGGCCGAAACCGGAAGTGAGGGGGAGAGGAGCGGGGGAGGCGGGAAAAGGCGTCCGAGGGGGTGAAACGGTGTCAAAAAGTGTTTGGGGAGGGCGGGGGAGGGGATTTGTTGGAACCCGGAAGTGGGAGGCGGAAACCCGGAAGTGGGAGGCCGAAACCGGAAGTGAGGGGGAGAGGAGCGGGGGAGGCGGGAAAAGGCGCCCGAGGGGGTGAAACGGTGTCAAAAAGTGTTTGGGGAGGGCGGGGGAGGGGATTGGGTGGAACCCGGAAGTGGGAGGCGGAAACCCGGAAGTGGGAGGCCGAAACCGGAAGTGAGGGGAGAGGAGCGGGGGAGGCGGGAAAAGGCGTCCGAGGGGGAGAAACGGTGTCAAAAAGTGTTTGGGGAGGGCGGGGAGGGGATTTGTTGGAACCCGGAAGTGGGAGTCGGAAACCCGGAAGTGGGAGGCGGAAACCGGAAGTGAGGGGGAGAGGAGCGGGGGAGGCGGGAAAAGGCGCCCGAGGGGGTGAAAGGGTGTAAAAAAGTGTTTGGGGAGGGCGGGAGGGGATTTGTTGGAACCCGGAAGTGGGAGTCGGAAACCCGGAAGTGGGAGGCGGAAACCGGGAAGTGAGGGGGAGAGGAGCGGGGGAGGCGGGAAAAGGCGTGCGAGGGGGTGAAAGGGTGTAAAAAGTGTTTGGGGAGGGCGGGGAGGGGATTGGGTGGAACCCGGAAGTGGGAGGCGGAAACCCGGAAGTGGGAGGCCGAAACCGGAAGTGAGGGGGAGAGGAGCGGGGGAGGCGGGAAAAGGCGTCCGAGGGGGTGAAACGGTGTAAAAAAGTGTTTGGGGAGGGCGGGGGAGGGGATTGGGTGGAACCCGGAAGTGGGAGGCGGAAACCCGGAAGTGGGAGGCCGAAACCGGAAGTGAGGGGGAGAGGAGCGGGGGAGGCGGGAAAAGGCGTCCGAGGGGGTGAAACGGTGTAAAAAAGTGTTTGGGGAGGGCGGGGGAGGGGATTTGTTGGAACCCGGAAGTGGGAGGCGGAAACCCGGAAGTGGGAGGCGGAAACCGGAAGTGAGGGGGAGAGGAGCGGGGGAGGCGGGAAAAGGCGTCCGAGGGGGTGAAACGGTGTCAAAAAGTGTTTGGGGAGGGCGGGGGAGGGGATTTGTTGGAACCCGGAAGTGGGAGGCGGAAACCCGGAAGTGGGAGGCCGAAACCGGAAGTGAGGGGGAGAGGAGCGGGGGAGGCGGGAAAAGGCGCCCGAGGGGGTGAAACGGTGTCAAAAAGTGTTTGGGGAGGGCGGGGGAGGGGATTGGGGTGGAACCCGGAAGTGGGAGGCGGAAACCCGGAAGTGGGAGGCGGAAACCGGAAGTGAGGGGGAGAGGAGCGGGGGAGGCGGGAAAAGGCGTCCGAGGGGGTGAAACGGTGTAAAAAAGTGTTTGGGGAGGGCGGGGGAGGGGATTTGTTGGAACCCGGAAGTGGGAGGCGGAAACCCGGAAGTGGGAGGCGGAAACCGGAAGTGAGGGGGAGAGGAGCGGGGGAGGCGGGGAAAAGGCGCCCGAGGGGGTGAAACGGTGTCAAAAAGTGTTTGGGGAGGGCGGGGGAGGGGATTTGTTGGAACCCGGAAGTGGGAGGCGGAAACCCGGAAGTGGGAGGCCGAAACCGGAAGTGAGGGGGAGAGGAGCGGGGGAGGCGGGAAAAGGCGCCCGAGGGGGTGAAAGGGTGTCAAAAAGTGTTTGGGGAGGGCGGGGGAGGGGATTGGGTGGAACCCGGAAGTGGGAGGCGGAAACCCGGAAGTGGGAGGCCGAAACCGGAAGTGAGGGGGAGAGGAGCGGGGGAGGCGGGAAAAGGCGTCCGAGGGGGTGAAACGGTGTAAAAAAGTGTGTGGGGAGGGCGGGGGAGGGGATTTGTTGGAACCCGGAAGTGGGAGGCGGAAACCCGGAAGTGGGAGGCGGAAACCGGAAGTGAGGGGGAGAGGAGCGGGGGAGGCGGGAAAAGGCGCCCGAGGGGGTGAAACGGTGTCAAAAAGTGTTTGGGGAGGGCGGGGGAGGAGATTGGGTGGAACCCGGAAGTGGGAGGCGGAAACCCGGAAGTGGGAGGCGGAAACCGGAAGTGAGGGGGAGAGGAGCGGGGGAGGCGGGAAAAGGCGCCCGAGGGGGTGAAAGGGTGTAAAAAAGTGTTTGGGGAGGGCGGGGAGGGGATTTGTTGGAACCCGGAAGTGGGAGTCGGAAACCCGGAAGTGGGAGGCGGAAACCGGAAGTGAGGGGGAGAGGAGCGGGGAGGCGGGAAAAGGCGTGTGAGGGTGAGAAACGGTGTAAAAAAGTGTTTGGGGAGGGCGGGGAGGGGATTTGTTGGAACCCGGAAGTGGGAGGCGGAAACCCGGAAGTGGGAGGCGGAAAACCGGAAGTGAGGGGGAGAGGAGCGGGGGAGGCGGGAAAAGGCGTGTGAGGGTGAGAAACGGTGTAAAAAGTGTTTGGGGAGGGCGGGGAGGGGATTTGTTGGAACCCGGAAGTGGGAGGCGGAAACCCGGAAGTGGGAGGCGGAAACCGGAAGTGAGGGGGAGAGGAGCGGGGGAGGCGGGAAAAGGCGCCCGAGGGGGTGAAACGGTGTCAAAAAGTGTTTGGGGAGGGCGGGGGAGGGGATTTGTTGGAACCCGGAAGTTGGAGGCGGAAACCCGGAAGTGGGAGGCCGAAACCGGAAGTGAGGGGAGAGGAGCGGGGGAGGCGGAAAAAGGCGCCCGAGGGGGTGAAAGGGTGTCAAAAAGTGTTTGGGGAGGGCGGGGGAGGGGATTGGGTGGAACCCGGAAGTGGGAGGCGGAAACCCGGAAGTGGGAGGCCGAAACCGGAAGTGAGGGGGAGAGGAGCGGGGGAGGCGGGAAAAGGCGCCCGAGGGGGTGAAACGGTGTCAAAAAGTGTTTGGGGAGGGCGGGGGAGGGGATTTGTTGGAACCCGGAAGTGGAAGGCGGAAAACCGGAAGTGGGAGGCCGAAACCGGAAGTGAGGGGGAGAGGAGCGGGGAGGCGGGAAAAGGCGCCCGAGGGGGTGAAACGGTGTCAAAAAGTGTTTGGGGAGGGCAGGGGAGGGGATTTGTTGGAACCCGGAAGTGGGAGGCGGAAACCCGGAAGTGGGAGGCCGAAACCGGAAGTGAGGGGGAGAGGAGCGGGGGAGGCGGGAAAAGGCGTCCGAGGGGGTGAAACGGTGTCAAAAAGTGTTTGGGGAGGGCGGGGGAGGGGATTGGGTGGAACCCGGAAGTGGGAGGCGGAAACCCGGAAGTGGGAGGCCGAAACCGGAAGTGAGGGGAGAGGAGCGGGGGAGGCGGGAAAAGGCGTCCGAGGGGGTGAAACGGTGTCAAAAAGTGTTTGGGGAGGGCGGGGGAGGGGATTTGTTGGAACCCGGAAGTGGGAGGCGGAAAACCGGAAGTGGGAGGCGGAAACCGGAAGTGAGGGGGAGAGGAGCGGGGGAGGCGGGAAAAGGCGTCCGAGGGGGTGAAAGGGTGTCAAAAAGTGTTTGGGGAGGGCGGGGGAGGGGATTGGGTGGAACCCGGAAGTGGAAGGCGGAAACCCGGAAGTGGGAGGCCGAAACCGGAAGTGAGGGGGAGAGGAGCGGGGGAGGCGGGAAAAGGCGCCCGAGGGGGTGAAACGGTGTCAAAAAGTGTTTGGGGAGGGCGGGGGAGGGGATTGGGTGGAACCCGGAAGTGGGAGGCGGAAACCCGGAAGTGGGAGGCCGAAACCGGAAGTGAGGGGGAGAGGAGCGGGGGAGGCGGGAAAAGGCGTCCGAGGGGGTGAAACGGTGTCAAAAAGTGTTTGGGGAGGGCGGGGGAGGGGATTGGGTGGAACCCGGAAGTGGGAGGCGGAAACCCGGAAGTGGGAGGCCGAAACCGGAAGTGAGGGGGAGAGGAGCGGGGGAGGCGGGAAAAGGCGTCCGAGGGGGTGAAACGGTGTCAAAAAGTGTTTGGGGAGGGCGGGGAGGGGATTGGGTGGAACCCGGAAGTGGGAGGCGGAAACCCGGAAGTGGGAGGCCGAAACCGGAAGTGAGGGGGAGAGGAGCGGGGGAGGCGGGAAAAGGCGTCCGAGGGGGTGAAACGGTGTCAAAAAGTGTTTGGGGAGGGCGGGGGAGGGGATTTGTTGGAACCCGGAAGTGGGAGGCGGAAACCCGGAAGTGGGAGGCCGAAACCGGAAGTGAGGGGGAGAGGAGCGGGGGAGGCGGGAAAAGGCGCCCGAGGGGGTGAAACGGTGTCAAAAAGTGTTTGGGGAGGGCGGGGGAGGGGATTTGTTGGAACCCGGAAGTGGGAGGCGGAAACCCGGAAGTGGGAGGCCGAAACCGGAAGTGAGGGGGAGAGGAGCGGGGGAGGCGGAAAAAGGCGTCCGAGGGGGTGAAACGGTGTCAAAAAGTGTTTGGGGAGGGCGGGGAGGGGATTGGGTGGAACCCGGAAGTGGGAGGCGGAAACCCGGAAGTGGGAGGCCGAAACCGGAAGTGAGGGGGAGAGGAGCGGGGGAGGCGGGAAAAGGCGCCCGAGGGGGTGAAACGGTGTCAAAAAGTGTTTGGGGAGGGCGGGGGAGGGGATTGGGTGGAACCCGGAAGTGGAAGGCGGAAAACCGGAAGTGGGAGGCCGAAACCGGAAGTGAGGGGGAGAGGAGCGGGGGAGGCGGGAAAAGGCGCCCGAGGGGGTGAAACGGTGTCAAAAAGTGTTTGGGGAGGGCGGGGGAGGGGATTGGGTGGAACCCGGAAGTGGGAGGCGGAAACCCGGAAGTGGGAGGCCGAAACCGGAAGTGAGGGGGAGAGGAGCGGGGGAGGCGGGAAAAGGCGTCCGAGGGGGTGAAACGGTGTCAAAAAGTGTTTGGGGAGGGCGGGGGAGGGGATTGGGTGGAACCCGGAAGTGGGAGGCGGAAACCCGGAAGTGGGAGGCCGAAACCGGAAGTGAGGGGGAGAGGAGCGGGGAGGCGGGAAAAGGCGTCCGAGGGGGTGAAACGGTGTAAAAAAGTGTTTGGGGAGGGCGGGGGAGGGGATTTGTTGGAACCCGGAAGTGGGAGGCGGAAACCCGGAAGTGGGAGGCGGAAACCGGAAGTGAGGGGGAGAGGAGCGGGGGAGGCGGGAAAAGGCGCCCGAGGGGGTGAAACGGTGTAAAAAAGTGTTTGGGGAGGGCGGGGGAGGGATTTGTTGGAACCCGGAAGTGGGAGGCGGAAAACCGGAAGTGGGAGGCCGAAACCGGAAGTGAGGGGGAGAGGAGCGGGGGAGGCGGGAAAAGGCGTCCGAGGGGGTGAAACGGTGTCAAAAAGTGTTTGGGGAGGGCGGGGGAGGGGATTGGGTGGAACCCGGAAGTGGGAGGCGGAAACCCGGAAGTGGGAGGCCGAAACCGGAAGTGAGGGGGAGAGGAGCGGGGGAGGCGGGAAAAGGCGTCCGAGGGGGTGAAACGGTGTAAAAAAGTGTTTGGGGAGGGCGGGGAGGGGATTGGGTGGAACCCGGAAGTGGGAGGCGGAAACCCGGAAGTGGGAGGCCGAAACCGGAAGTGAGGGGGAGAGGAGCGGGGGAGGCGGGAAAAGGCGTCCGAGGGGGTGAAACGGTGTCAAAAAGTGTTTGGGGAGGGCGGGGGAGGGGATTGGGTGGAACCCGGAAGTGGGAGGCGGAAACCCGGAAGTGGGAGGCCGAAACCGGAAGTGAGGGGGAGAGGAGCGGGGAGGCGGGAAAAGGCGTCCGAGGGGGTGAAACGGTGTCAAAAAGTGTTTGGGGAGGGCGGGGGAGGGGATTTGTTGGAACCCGGAAGTGGGAGGCGGAAACCCGGAAGTGGGAGGCCGAAACCGGAAGTGAGGGGGAGAGGAGCGGGGGAGGCGGGAAAAGGCGCCCGAGGGGGTGAAACGGTGTCAAAAAGTGTTTGGGGAGGGCGGGGGAGGGGATTTGTTGGAACCCGGAAGTGGGAGGCGGAAACCCGGAAGTGGGAGGCCGAAACCGGAAGTGAGGGGGAGAGGAGCGGGGGGAGGCGGAAAAAGGCGTCCGAGGGGGTGAAACGGTGTCAAAAAGTGTTTGGGGAGGGCGGGGAGGGGATTGGGTGGAACCCGGAAGTGGGAGGCGGAAACCCGGAAGTGGGAGGCCGAAACCGGAAGTGAGGGGGAGAGGAGCGGGGGAGGCGGGAAAAGGCGCCCGAGGGGGTGAAACGGTGTCAAAAAGTGTTTGGGGAGGGCGGGGGAGGGGATTTGTTGGAACCCGGAAGTGGGAGGCGGAAACCCGGAAGTGGGAGGCGGAAACCGGAAGTGAGGGGGAGAGGAGCGGGGGAGGCGGGAAAAGGCGTCCGAGGGGGTGAAACGGTGTAAAAAGTGTTTGGGGAGGGCGGGGGAGGGGATTGGGTGGAACCCGGAAGTGGGAGGCGGAAACCCGGAAGTGGGAGGCGGAAACCGGAAGTGAGGGGGAGAGGAGCGGGGGAGGCGGGAAAAGGCGCCCGAGGGGGTGAAACGGTGTCAAAAAGTGTTTGGGGAGGGCGGGGGAGGGGATTGGGTGGAACCCGGAAGTGGGAGGCGGAAACCCGGAAGTGGGAGGCCGAAACCGGAAGTGAGGGGGAGAGGAGCGGGGGAGGCGGGAAAAGGCGCCCGAGGGGGTGAAACGGTGTCAAAAAGTGTTTGGGGAGGGCGGGGGAGGGGATTTGTTGGAACCCGGAAGTGGGAGGCGGAAACCCGGAAGTGGGAGGCCGAAACCGGAAGTGAGGGGGAGAGGAGCGGGGGAGGCGGAAAAAGGCGTCCGAGGGGGTGAAACGGTGTCAAAAAGTGTTTGGGGAGGGCGGGGGAGGGGATTGGGTGGAACCCGGAAGTGGGAGGCGGAAACCCGGAAGTGGGAGGCCGAAACCGGAAGTGAGGGGGAGAGGAGCGGGGGAGGCGGGAAAAGGCGTGTGAGGGGGTGAAACGGTGTCAAAAAGTGTTTGGGGAGGGCGGGGGAGGGGATTTGTTGGAACCCGGAAGTGGGAGGCGGAAACCCGGAAGTGGGAGGCGGAAACCGGAAGTGAGGGGGAGAGGAGCGGGGGAGGCGGGAAAAGGCGTCCGAGGGGGTGAAAGGGTGTAAAAAAGTGTTTGGGGAGGGCGGGGAGGGGATTTGTTGGAACCCGGAAGTGGGAGGCGGAAACCCGGAAGTGGGAGGCGGAAACCGGAAGTGAGGGGGAGAGGAGCGGGGGAGGCGGGAAAAGGCGCCCGAGGTGGGGAAACGGTGTAAAAAAGTGTTTGGGGAGGGCGGGGAGGGGATTTGTTGGAACCCGGAAGTGGGAGTCGGAAACCCGGAAGTGGGAGGCCGAAACCGGAAGTGAGGGGGAGAGGAGCGGGGGAGGCGGGAAAAGGCGCCCGAGGGGGTGAAACGGTGTAAAAAAGTGTTTGGGGAGGGCGGGGAGGGGATTTGTTGGAACCCGGAAGTGGGAGTCGGAAACCCGGAAGTGGGAGGCGGAAACCGGAAGTGAGGGGAGAGGAGCGGGGGAGGCGGGAAAAGGCGTCCGAGGGGGTGAAAGGGTGTAAAAAAGTGTTTGGGGAGGGCGGGGTAGGGGATTTGTTGGAACCCGGAAGTGGGAGTCGGAAACCCGGAAGTGGGAGGCGGAAACCGGAAGTGAGGGAGGGAGAGGCGGGGGGAGGCGGGAAAAGGCGTGCGAGGGGGTGAAAGGGTGTAAAAAAGTGTTTGGGGAGGGCGGGGAGGGGATTTGTTGGAACCCGGAAGTGGGAGTCGGAAACCCGGAAGTGGGAGGCGGAAACCGGAAGTGAGGGGGAGAGGAGCGGGGGAGGCGGGAAAAGGCGCCCGAGGGGGTGAAAGGGTGTAAAAAAGTGTTTGGGGAGGGCGGGGAGGGGATTTGTTGGAACCCGGAAGTGGGAGGCGGAAACCCGGAAGTGGGAGGCGGAAACCGGAAGTGAGGGGGAGAGGAGCGGGGGAGGCGGGAAAAGGCGTGCGAGGGGGTGAAACGGTGTCAAAAAGTGTTTGGGGAGGGCGGGGAGGGGATTTGTTGGAACCCGGAAGTGGGAGGCGGAAACCCGGAAGTGGGAGGCGGAAACCGGAAGTGAGGGGGAGAGGAGCGGGGGAGGCGGGAAAAGGCGCCCGAGGGGGTGAAACGGTGTAAAAAAGTGTTTGGGGAGGGCGGGGAGGGGATTTGTTGGAACCCGGAAGTGGGAGGCGGAAACCCGGAAGTGGGAGGCGGAAACCGGAAGTGAGGGGGAGAGGAGCGGGGGAGGCGGGAAAAGGCGTCCGAGGGGGAGAAACGGTGTAAAAAAGTGTTTGGGGAGGGCGGGGAGGGGATTTGTTGGAACCCGGAAGTGGGAGGCGGAAACCCGGAAGTGGGAGGCGGAAACCGGAAGTGAGGGGGAGAGGAGCGGGGGAGGCGGGAAAAGGCGTGTGAGGGTGAGAAACGGTGTAAAAAAGTGTTTGGGGAGGGCGGGGAGGGGATTTGTTGGAACCCGGAAGTGGGAGGCGGAAACCCGGAAGTGGGAGGCGGAAACCGGAAGTGAGGGGGAGAGGAGCGGGGGAGGCGGGAAAAGGCGTCCGAGGGGGTGAAAGGGTGTAAAAAAGTGTTTGGGGAGGGCGGGGAGGGGATTTGTTGGAACCCAGAAGTGGGAGTCGGAAACCCGGAAGTGGGAGGCGGAAACCGGAAGTGAGGGGGAGAGGAGCGGGGGAGGCGGGAAAAGGCGTGCGAGGGGGAGAAACGGTGTAAAAAAGTGTTTGGGGAGGGCGGGGAGGGGATTTGTTGGAACCCGGAAGTGGGAGGCGGAAACCCGGAAGTGGGAGGCGGAAACCGGAAGTGAGGGGGAGAGGAGCGGGGGAGGCGTGAAAAGGCGCCCGAGGGGGTGAAAGGGTGTAAAAAAGTGTTTGGGGAGGGCGGGGAGGGGATTTGTTGGAACCCGGAAGTGGGAGGCGGAAACCCGGAAGTGGGAGGCGGAAACCGGAAGTGAGGGGGAGAGGAGCGGGGGAGGCGGGAAAAGGCGCGCGAGGGGGTGAAAGGGTGTAAAAAAGTGTTTGGGGAGGGCGGGGAGGGGATTTGTTGGAACCCGGAAGTGGGAGGCGGAAACCCGGAAGTGGGAGGCGGAAACCGGAAGTGAGGGGGAGAGGAGCGGGGGAGGCGGGAAAAGGCGCCCGAGGGGGTGAAACGGTGTAAAAAAGTGTTTGGGGAGGGCGGGGAGGGGATTTGTTGGAACCCGGAAGTGGGAGTCGGAAACCCGGAAGTGGGAGGCGGAAACCGGAAGTGAGGGGGAGAGGAGCGGGGGAGGCGGGAAAAGGCGTGCGAGGGGGAGAAACGGTGTAAAAAAGTGTTTGGGGAGGGCGGGGAGGGGATTTGTTGGAACCCGGAAGTGGGAGGCGGAAACCCGGAAGTGGGAGGCGGAAACCGGAAGTGAGGGGGAGAGGAGCGGGGGAGGCGGGAAAAGGCGCCCGAGGGGGTGAAAGGGTGTAAAAAAGTGTTTGGGGAGGGCGGGGAGGGGATTTGTTGGAACCCGGAAGTGGGAGGCGGAAACCCGGAAGTGGGAGGCGGAAACCGGAAGTGAGGGGGAGAGGAGCGGGGGAGGCGGGAAAAGGCGCCCGAGGGGGTGAAAGGGTGTAAAAAAGTGTTTGGGGAGGGCGGGGAGGGGATTTGTTGGAACCCGGAAGTGGGAGTCGGAAACCCGGAAGTGGGAGGCGGAAACCGGAAGTGAGGGGGAGAGGAGCGGGGGAGGCGGGAAAAGGCGTCCGAGGGTGTGAAACGGTGTCAAAAAGTGTTTGGGGAGGGCGGGGAGGGGATTTGTTGGAACCCGGAAGTGGGAGGCGGAAACCCGGAAGTGGGAGGCGGAAACCGGAAGTGAGGGGGAGAGGAGCGGGGGAGGCGGGAAAAGGCGTCCGAGGGTGTGAAAGGGTGTAAAAAAGTGTTTGGGGAGGGCGGGGAGGGGATTTGTTGGAACCCGGAAGTGGGAGGCGGAAACCCGGAAGTGGGAGGCGGAAACCGGAAGTGAGGGGGAGAGGAGCGGGGGAGGCGGGAAAAGGCGCCCGAGGGGGTGAAAGGGTGTAAAAAAGTGTTTGGGGAGGGCGGGGAGGGGATTTGTTGGAACCCGGAAGTGGGAGGCGGAAACCCGGAAGTGGGAGGCGGAAACCGGAAGTGAGGGGGAGAGGAGCGGGGGAGGCGGGAAAAGGCGCCCGAGGGGGTGAAAGGGTGTAA
This sequence comes from Struthio camelus, assembly GCF_040807025.1. NCBI lineage: Eukaryota > Metazoa > Chordata > Aves > Struthioniformes > Struthionidae > Struthio > Struthio camelus. Next base: position 11,767 of record NW_027182692.1, read on the forward strand.
AAAAGTGTTTGGGGAGGGCGGGGAGGGGATTTGTTGGAACCCGGAAGTGGGAGTCGGAAACCCGGAAGTGGGAGGCGGAAACCGGAAGTGAGGGGGAGAGGAGCGGGGGAGGCGGGAAAAGGCGTCCGAGGGTGTGAAACGGTGTCAAAAAGTGTTTGGGGAGGGCGGGGAGGGGATTTGTTGGAACCCGGAAGTGGGAGGCGGAAACCCGGAAGTGGGAGGCGGAAACCGGAAGTGAGGGGGAGAGGAGCGGGGGAGGCGGGAAAAGGCGTGTGAGGGTGAGAAACGGTGTAAAAAAGTGTTTGGGGAGGGCGGGGAGGGGATTTGTTGGAACCCGGAAGTGGGAGGCGGAAACCCGGAAGTGGGAGGCCGAAACCGGAAGTGAGGGGGAGAGGAGCGGGGGAGGCGGGAAAAGGCGCCCGAGGGGGTGAAACGGTGTCAAAAAGTGTTTGGGGAGGGCGGGGGAGGGGATTTGTTGGAACCCGGAAGTTGGAGGCGGAAACCCGGAAGTGGGAGGCCGAAACCGGAAGTGAGGGGGAGAGGAGCGGGGGAGGCGGAAAAAGGCGTCCGAGGGGGTGAAACGGTGTCAAAAAGTGTTTGGGGAGGGCGGGGGAGGGGATTGGGTGGAACCCGGAAGTGGGAGGCGGAAACCCGGAAGTGGGAGGCCGAAACCGGAAGTGAGGGGGAGAGGAGCGGGGGAGGCGGGAAAAGGCGCCCGAGGGGGTGAAACGGTGTCAAAAAGTGTTTGGGGAGGGCGGGGGAGGGGATTTGTTGGAACCCGGAAGTGGAAGGCGGAAAACCGGAAGTGGGAGGCCGAAACCGGAAGTGAGGGGGAGAGGAGCGGGGGAGGCGGGAAAAGGCGCCCGAGGGGGTGAAACGGTGTAAAAAAGTGTTTGGGGAGGGCGGGGGAGGGGATTTGTTGGAACCCGGAAGTGGGAGGCGGAAACCCGGAAGTGGGAGGCGGAAACCGGAAGTGAGGGGGAGAGGAGCGGGGGAGGCGGGAAAAGGCGTCCGAGGGGGTGAAACGGTGTCAAAAAGTGTTTGGGGAGGGCGGGGGAGGGGATTGGGTGGAACCCGGAAGTGGGAGGCGGAAACCCGGAAGTGGGAGGCCGAAACCGGAAGTGAGGGGGAGAGGAGCGGGGGAGGCGGGAAAAGGCGCCCGAGGGGGTGAAACGGTGTCAAAAAGTGTTTGGGGAGGGCGGGGGAGGGGATTTGTTGGAACCCGGAAGTGGGAGGCGGAAAACCGGAAGTGGGAGGCGGAAACCGGAAGTGAGGGGGAGAGGAGCGGGGGAGGCGGGAAAAGGCGTCCGAGGGGGTGAAAGGGTGTCAAAAAGTGTTTGGGGAGGGCGGGGGAGGGGATTGGGTGGAACCCGGAAGTGGAAGGCGGAAACCCGGAAGTGGGAGGCCGAAACCGGAAGTGAGGGGGAGAGGAGCGGGGGAGGCGGGAAAAGGCGCCCGAGGGGGTGAAACGGTGTCAAAAAGTGTTTGGGGAGGGCGGGGGAGGGGATTGGGTGGAACCCGGAAGTGGGAGGCGGAAACCCGGAAGTGGGAGGCCGAAACCGGAAGTGAGGGGGAGAGGAGCGGGGGAGGCGGGAAAAGGCGCCCGAGGGGGTGAAAGGGTGTAAAAAAGTGTTTGGGGAGGGCGGGGGAGGGGATTTGTTGGAACCCGGAAGTGGGAGGCGGAAACCCGGAAGTGGGAGGCCGGAACCGGAAGTGAGGGGGAGAGGAGCGGGGGAGGCGGGAAAAGGCGTCCGAGGGGGTGAAACGGTGTCAAAAAGTGTTTGGGGAGGGCGGGGAGGGGATTGGGTGGAACCCGGAAGTGGGAGGCGGAAACCCGGAAGTGGGAGGCCGAAACCGGAAGTGAGGGGGAGAGGAGCGGGGGAGGCGGGAAAAGGCGTCCGAGGGGGTGAAACGGTGTCAAAAAGTGTTTGGGGAGGGCGGGGGAGGGGATTTGTTGGAACCCGGAAGTGGGAGGCGGAAACCCGGAAGTGGGAGGCCGAAACCGGAAGTGAGGGGGAGAGGAGCGGGGGAGGCGGGAAAAGGCGCCCGAGGGGGTGAAACGGTGTCAAAAAGTGTTTGGGGAGGGCGGGGGAGGGGATTTGTTGGAACCCGGAAGTTGGAGGCGGAAACCCGGAAGTGGGAGGCCGAAACCGGAAGTGAGGGGGAGAGGAGCGGGGGAGGCGGAAAAAGGCGTCCGAGGGGGTGAAACGGTGTCAAAAAGTGTTTGGGGAGGGCGGGGGAGGGGATTGGGTGGAACCCGGAAGTGGGAGGCGGAAACCCGGAAGTGGGAGGCCGAAACCGGAAGTGAGGGGGAGAGGAGCGGGGGAGGCGGGAAAAGGCGCCCGAGGGGGTGAAACGGTGTCAAAAAGTGTTTGGGGAGGGCGGGGGAGGGGATTTGTTGGAACCCGGAAGTGGAAGGCGGAAAACCGGAAGTGGGAGGCCGAAACCGGAAGTGAGGGGGAGAGGAGCGGGGGAGGCGGGAAAAGGCGCCCGAGGGGGTGAAACGGTGTCAAAAAGTGTTTGGGGAGGGCGGGGGAGGGGATTTGTTGGAACCCGGAAGTGGGAGGCGGAAACCCGGAAGTGGGAGGCCGAAACCGGAAGTGAGGGGGAGAGGAGCGGGGGAGGCGGGAAAAGGCACGCGAGGGGGTGAAACGGTGTCAAAAAGTGTTTGGGGAGGGCGGGGGAGGGGATTGGGTGGAACCCGGAAGTGGGAGGCGGAAACCCGGAAGTGGGAGGCCGAAACCGGAAGTGAGGGGGAGAGGAGCGGGGGAGGCGGGAAAAGGCGTCCGAGGGGGTGAAACGGTGTAAAAAAGTGTTTGGGGAGGGCGGGGGAGGGGATTTGTTGGAACCCGGAAGTGGGAGGCGGAAACCCGGAAGTGGGAGGCGGAAACCGGAAGTGAGGGGGAGAGGAGCGGGGGAGGCGGGAAAAGGCGTCCGAGGGGGTGAAACGGTGTAAAAAAGTGTTTGGGGAGGGCGGGGGAGGGGATTTGTTGGAACCCGGAAGTGGGAGGCGGAAAACCGGAAGTGGGAGGCCGAAACCGGAAGTGAGGGGGAGAGGAGCGGGGGAGGCGGGAAAAGGCGTCCGAGGGGGTGAAACGGTGTCAAAAAGTGTTTGGGGAGGGCGGGGGAGGGGATTGGGTGGAACCCGGAAGTGGGAGGCGGAAACCCGGAAGTGGGAGGCCGAAACCGGAAGTGAGGGGGAGAGGAGCGGGGGAGGCGGGAAAAGGCGTCCGAGGGGGTGAAACGGTGTAAAAAAGTGTTTGGGGAGGGCGGGGGAGGGGATTGGGTGGAACCCGGAAGTGGGAGGCGGAAACCCGGAAGTGGGAGGCGGAAACCGGAAGTGAGGGGGAGAGGAGCGGGGGAGGCGGGAAAAGGCGTCCGAGGGGGTGAAACGGTGTCAAAAAGTGTTTGGGGAGGGCGGGGGAGGGGATTGGGTGGAACCCGGAAGTGGGAGGCGGAAACCCGGAAGTGGGAGGCCGAAACCGGAAGTGAGGGGGAGAGGAGCGGGGGAGGCGGGAAAAGGCGTCCGAGGGGGTGAAACGGTGTCAAAAAGTGTTTGGGGAGGGCGGGGGAGGGGATTGGGTGGAACCCGGAAGTGGGAGGCGGAAACCCGGAAGTGGGAGGCCGAAACCGGAAGTGAGGGGGAGAGGAGCGGGGGAGGCGGGAAAAGGCGCCCGAGGGGGTGAAACGGTGTCAAAAAGTGTTTGGGGAGGGCGGGGGAGGGGATTTGTTGGAACCCGGAAGTGGGAGGCGGAAACCCGGAAGTGGGAGGCCGAAACCGGAAGTGAGGGGGAGAGGAGCGGGGGAGGCGGAAAAAGGCGTCCGAGGGGGTGAAACGGTGTCAAAAAGTGTTTGGGGAGGGCGGGGGAGGGGATTGGGTGGAACCCGGAAGTGGGAGGCGGAAACCCGGAAGTGGGAGGCCGAAACCGGAAGTGAGGGGGAGAGGAGCGGGGGAGGCGGGAAAAGGCGCCCGAGGGGGTGAAAGGGTGTCAAAAAGTGTTTGGGGAGGGCGGGGGAGGGGATTTGTTGGAACCCGGAAGTGGGAGGCGGAAACCCGGAAGTGGGAGGCGGAAACCGGAAGTGAGGGGGAGAGGAGCGGGGGAGGCGGGAAAAGGCGTCCGAGGGGGTGAAACGGTGTAAAAAAGTGTTTGGGGAGGGCGGGGGAGGGGATTGGGTGGAACCCGGAAGTGGGAGGCGGAAACCCGGAAGTGGGAGGCCGAAACCGGAAGTGAGGGGGAGAGGAGCGGGGGAGGCGGGAAAAGGCGTCCGAGGGGGTGAAACGGTGTCAAAAAGTGTTTGGGGAGGGCGGGGGAGGGGATTGGGTGGAACCCGGAAGTGGGAGGCGGAAACCCGGAAGTGGGAGGCCGAAACCGGAAGTGAGGGGGAGAGGAGCGGGGGAGGCGGGAAAAGGCGCCCGAGGGGGTGAAACGGTGTCAAAAAGTGTTTGGGGAGGGCGGGGGAGGGGATTTGTTGGAACCCGGAAGTGGGAGGCGGAAAACCGGAAGTGGGAGGCCGAAACCGGAAGTGAGGGGGAGAGGAGCGGGGGAGGCGGAAAAAGGCGTCCGAGGGGGTGAAACGGTGTCAAAAAGTGTTTGGGGAGGGCGGGGGAGGGGATTGGGTGGAACCCGGAAGTGGGAGGCGGAAACCCGGAAGTGGGAGGCCGAAACCGGAAGTGAGGGGGAGAGGAGCGGGGGAGGCGGGAAAAGGCGCCCGAGGGGGTGAAACGGTGTCAAAAAGTGTTTGGGGAGGGCGGGGGAGGGGATTTGTTGGAACCCGGAAGTGGGAGGCGGAAACCCGGAAGTGGGAGGCGGAAACCGGAAGTGAGGGGGAGAGGAGCGGGGGAGGCGGGAAAAGGCGCCCGAGGGGGTGAAACGGTGTCAAAAAGTGTTTGGGGAGGGCGGGGGAGGGGATTGGGTGGAACCCGGAAGTGGGAGGCGGAAACCCGGAAGTGGGAGGCCGAAACCGGAAGTGAGGGGGAGAGGAGCGGGGGAGGCGGGAAAAGGCGTCCGAGGGGGTGAAACGGTGTCAAAAAGTGTTTGGGGAGGGCGGGGGAGGGGATTTGTTGGAACCCGGAAGTGGGAGGCGGAAACCCGGAAGTGGGAGGCGGAAACCGGAAGTGAGGGGGAGAGGAGCGGGGGAGGCGGGAAAAGGCGTCCGAGGGGGTGAAACGGTGTAAAAAAGTGTTTGGGGAGGGCGGGGGAGGGGATTGGGTGGAACCCGGAAGTGGGAGGCGGAAACCCGGAAGTGGGAGGCCGAAACCGGAAGTGAGGGGGAGAGGAGCGGGGGAGGCGGGAAAAGGCGCCCGAGGGGGTGAAACGGTGTCAAAAAGTGTTTGGGGAGGGCGGGGGAGGGGATTGGGTGGAACCCGGAAGTGGGAGGCGGAAACCCGGAAGTGGGAGGCCGAAACCGGAAGTGAGGGGGAGAGGAGCGGGGGAGGCGGGAAAAGGCGTCCGAGGGGGTGAAACGGTGTCAAAAAGTGTTTGGGGAGGGCGGGGGAGGGGATTTGTTGGAACCCGGAAGTGGGAGGCGGAAACCCGGAAGTGGGAGGCGGAAACCGGAAGTGAGGGGGAGAGGAGCGGGGGAGGCGGGAAAAGGCGTCCGAGGGGGTGAAACGGTGTCAAAAAGTGTTTGGGGAGGGCGGGGGAGGGGATTTGTTGGAACCCGGAAGTGGGAGGCGGAAACCCGGAAGTGGGAGGCCGAAACCGGAAGTGAGGGGGAGAGGAGCGGGGGAGGCGAGAAAAGGCGTCCGAGGGGGTGAAACGGTGTCAAAAAGTGTTTGGGGAGGGCGGGGGAGGGGATTGGGTGGAACCCGGAAGTGGGAGGCGGAAAACCGGAAGTGGGAGGCCGAAACCGGAAGTGAGGGGGAGAGGAGCGGGGGAGGCGGGAAAAGGCGCCCGAGGGGGTGAAAGGGTGTAAAAAAGTGTTTGGGGAGGGCGGGGAGGGGATTTGTTGGAACCCGGAAGTGGGAGTCGGAAACCCGGAAGTGGGAGGCGGAAACCGGAAGTGAGGGGGAGAGGAGCGGGGGAGGCGGGAAAAGGCGTCCGAGGGGGTGAAAGGGTGTAAAAAAGTGTTTGGGGAGGGCGGGGAGGGGATTTGTTGGAACCCGGAAGTGGGAGTCGGAAACCCGGAAGTGGGAGGCGGAAACCGGAAGTGAGGGGGAGAGGAGCGGGGGAGGCGGGAAAAGGCGCCCGAGGGGGTGAAAGGGTGTAAAAAAGTGTTTGGGGAGGGCGGGGAGGGGATTTGTTGGAACCCGGAAGTGGGAGTCGGAAACCCGGAAGTGGGAGGCCGAAACCGGAAGTGAGGGGGAGAGGAGCGGGGGAGGCGGGAAAAGGCGTCCGAGGGTGTGAAACGGTGTAAAAAAGTGTTTGGGGAGGGCGGGGAGGGGATTTGTTGGAACCCGGAAGTGGGAGGCGGAAACCCGGAAGTGGGAGGCGGAAACCGGAAGTGAGGGGGAGAGGAGCGGGGGAGGCGGGAAAAGGCGCCCGAGGGGGTGAAAGGGTGTAAAAAAGTGTGTGGGGAGGGCGGGGAGGGGATTTGTTGGAACCCGGAAGTGGGAGTCGGAAACCCGGAAGTGGGAGGCGGAAACCGGAAGTGAGGGGGAGAGGAGCGGGGGAGGCGGGAAAAGGCGCCCGAGGGGGTGAAAGGGTGTAAAAAAGTGTTTGGGGAGGGCGGGGAGGGGATTTGTTGGAACCCGGAAGTGGGAGTCGGAAACCCGGAAGTGGGAGGCGGAAACCGGAAGTGAGGGGGAGAGGAGCGGGGGAGGCGGGAAAAGGCGTCCGAGGGTGTGAAACGGTGTAAAAAAGTGTTTGGGGAGGGCGGGGAGGGGATTTGTTGGAACCCGGAAGTGGGAGGCGGAAACCCGGAAGTGGGAGGCGGAAACCGGAAGTGAGGGGGAGAGGAGCGGGGGAGGCGGGAAAAGGCGCCCGAGGGGGTGAAAGGGTGTAAAAAAGTGTTTGGGGAGGGCGGGGAGGGGATTTGTTGGAACCCGGAAGTGGGAGGCGGAAACCCGGAAGTGGGAGGCGGAAACCGGAAGTGAGGGGGAGAGGAGCGGGGGAGGCGGGAAAAGGCGCCCGAGGGGGTGAAAGGGTGTAAAAAAGTGTTTGGGGAGGGCGGGGAGGGGATTTGTTGGAACCCGGAAGTGGGAGTCGGAAACCCGGAAGTGGGAGGCGGAAACCGGAAGTGAGGGGGAGAGGAGCGGGGGAGGCGGGAAAAGGCGTCCGAGGGTGTGAAACGGTGTCAAAAAGTGTTTGGGGAGGGCGGGGAGGGGATTTGTTGGAACCCGGAAGTGGGAGTCGGAAACCCGGAAGTGGGAGGCGGAAACCGGAAGTGAGGGGGAGAGGAGCGGGGGAGGCGGGAAAAGGCGTGTGAGGGTGAGAAACGGTGTAAAAAAGTGTTTGGGGAGGGCGGGGAGGGGATTTGTTGGAACCCGGAAGTGGGAGGCGGAAACCCGGAAGTGGGAGGCCGAAACCGGAAGTGAGGGGGAGAGGAGCGGGGGAGGCGGGAAAAGGCGCCCGAGGGGGTGAAACGGTGTCAAAAAGTGTTTGGGGAGGGCGGGGGAGGGGATTTGTTGGAACCCGGAAGTTGGAGGCGGAAACCCGGAAGTGGGAGGCCGAAACCGGAAGTGAGGGGGAGAGGAGCGGGGGAGGCGGAAAAAGGCGTCCGAGGGGGTGAAACGGTGTCAAAAAGTGTTTGGGGAGGGCGGGGGAGGGGATTGGGTGGAACCCGGAAGTGGGAGGCGGAAACCCGGAAGTGGGAGGCCGAAACCGGAAGTGAGGGGGAGAGGAGCGGGGGAGGCGGGAAAAGGCGCCCGAGGGGGTGAAACGGTGTCAAAAAGTGTTTGGGGAGGGCGGGGGAGGGGATTTGTTGGAACCCGGAAGTGGAAGGCGGAAAACCGGAAGTGGGAGGCCGAAACCGGAAGTGAGGGGGAGAGGAGCGGGGGAGGCGGGAAAAGGCGTGCGAGGGGGTGAAACGGTGTCAAAAAGTGTTTGGGGAGGGCGGGGGAGGGGATTTGTTGGAACCCGGAAGTGGGAGGCGGAAACCCGGAAGTGGGAGGCGGAAACCGGAAGTGAGGGGGAGAGGAGCGGGGGAGGCGGGAAAAGGCGTCCGAGGGGGTGAAACGGTGTCAAAAAGTGTTTGGGGAGGGCGGGGGAGGGGATTGGGTGGAACCCGGAAGTGGGAGGCGGAAACCCGGAAGTGGGAGGCCGAAACCGGAAGTGAGGGGGAGAGGAGCGGGGGAGGCGGGAAAAGGCGTCCGAGGGGGTGAAACGGTGTCAAAAAGTGTTTGGGGAGGGCGGGGGAGGGGATTGGGTGGAACCCGGAAGTGGGAGGCGGAAAACCGGAAGTGGGAGGCGGAAACCGGAAGTGAGGGGGAGAGGAGCGGGGGAGGCGGGAAAAGGCGTCCGAGGGGGTGAAAGGGTGTCAAAAAGTGTTTGGGGAGGGCGGGGGAGGGGATTGGGTGGAACCCGGAAGTGGAAGGCGGAAACCCGGAAGTGGGAGGCCGAAACCGGAAGTGAGGGGGAGAGGAGCGGGGGAGGCGGGAAAAGGCGCCCGAGGGGGTGAAACGGTGTCAAAAAGTGTTTGGGGAGGGCGGGGGAGGGGATTGGGTGGAACCCGGAAGTGGGAGGCGGAAACCCGGAAGTGGGAGGCCGAAACCGGAAGTGAGGGGGAGAGGAGCGGGGGAGGCGGGAAAAGGCGCCCGAGGGGTTGAAACGGTGTAAAAAAGTGTTTGGGGAGGGCGGGGGAGGGGATTTGTTGGAACCCGGAAGTGGGAGGCGGAAACCCGGAAGTGGGAGGCCGGAACCGGAAGTGAGGGGGAGAGGAGCGGGGGAGGCGGGAAAAGGCGTCCGAGGGGGTGAAACGGTGTCAAAAAGTGTTTGGGGAGGGCGGGGAGGGGATTGGGTGGAACCCGGAAGTGGGAGGCGGAAACCCGGAAGTGGGAGGCCGAAACCGGAAGTGAGGGGGAGAGGAGCGGGGGAGGCGGGAAAAGGCGTCCGAGGGGGTGAAACGGTGTCAAAAAGTGTTTGGGGAGGGCGGGGGAGGGGATTTGTTGGAACCCGGAAGTGGGAGGCGGAAACCCGGAAGTGGGAGGCCGAAACCGGAAGTGAGGGGGAGAGGAGCGGGGGAGGCGGGAAAAGGCGCCCGAGGGGGTGAAACGGTGTCAAAAAGTGTTTGGGGAGGGCGGGGGAGGGGATTTGTTGGAACCCGGAAGTGGGAGGCGGAAACCCGGAAGTGGGAGGCCGAAACCGGAAGTGAGGGGGAGAGGAGCGGGGGAGGCGGAAAAAGGCGTCCGAGGGGGTGAAACGGTGTCAAAAAGTGTTTGGGGAGGGCGGGGGAGGGGATTTGTTGGAACCCGGAAGTGGGAGTCGGAAACCCGGAAGTGGGAGGCCGAAACCGGAAGTGAGGGGGAGAGGAGCGGGGGAGGCGGAAAAAGGCGCCCGAGGGGGTGAAACGGTGTCAAAAAGTGTTTGGGGAGGGCGGGGGAGGGGATTTGTTGGAACCCGGAAGTGGAAGGCGGAAACCCGGAAGTGGGAGGCCGAAACCGGAAGTGAGGGGGAGAGGAGCGGGGGAGGCGGGAAAAGGCGCCCGAGGGGGTGAAACGGTGTCAAAAAGTGTTTGGGGAGGGCGGGGGAGGGGATTTGTTGGAACCCGGAAGTGGGAGGCGGAAACCCGGAAGTGGGAGGCCGAAACCGGAAGTGAGGGGGAGAGGAGCGGGGGAGGCGGGAAAAGGCACGCGAGGGGGTGAAACGGTGTCAAAAAGTGTTTGGGGAGGGCGGGGGAGGGGATTGGGTGGAACCCGGAAGTGGGAGGCGGAAACCCGGAAGTGGGAGGCCGAAACCGGAAGTGAGGGGGAGAGGAGCGGGGGAGGCGGGAAAAGGCGTCCGAGGGGGTGAAACGGTGTAAAAAAGTGTTTGGGGAGGGCGGGGGAGGGGATTTGTTGGAACCCGGAAGTGGGAGTCGGAAACCCGGAAGTGGGAGGCCGAAACCGGAAGTGAGGGGGAGAGGAGCGGGGGAGGCGGGAAAAGGCGCCCGAGGGGGTGAAACGGTGTAAAAAAGTGTTTGGGGAGGGCGGGGGAGGGGATTTGTTGGAACCCGGAAGTGGGAGTCGGAAACCCGGAAGTGGGAGGCGGAAACCGGAAGTGAGGGGGAGAGGAGCGGGGGAGGCGGGAAAAGGCGTCCGAGGGGGTGAAAGGGTGTAAAAAAGTGTTTGGGGAGGGCGGGGTAGGGGATTTGTTGGAACCCGGAAGTGGGAGTCGGAAACCCGGAAGTGGGAGGCGGAAACCGGAAGTGAGGGGGAGAGGAGCGGGGGAGGCGGGAAAAGGCGTGCGAGGGGGTGAAAGGGTGTAAAAAAGTGTTTGGGGAGGGCGGGGAGGGGATTTGTTGGAACCCGGAAGTGGGAGTCGGAAACCCGGAAGTGGGAGGCGGAAACCGGAAGTGAGGGGGAGAGGAGCGGGGGAGGCGGGAAAAGGCGCCCGAGGGGGTGAAAGGGTGTAAAAAAGTGTTTGGGGAGGGCGGGGAGGGGATTTGTTGGAACCCGGAAGTGGGAGGCGGAAACCCGGAAGTGGGAGGCGGAAACCGGAAGTGAGGGGGAGAGGAGCGGGGGAGGCGGGAAAAGGCGTGCGAGGGGGTGAAACGGTGTCAAAAAGTGTTTGGGGAGGGCGGGGAGGGGATTTGTTGGAACCCGGAAGTGGGAGGCGGAAACCCGGAAGTGGGAGGCGGAAACCGGAAGTGAGGGGGAGAGGAGCGGGGGAGGCGGGAAAAGGCGCCCGAGGGGGTGAAACGGTGTAAAAAAGTGTTTGGGGAGGGCGGGGAGGGGATTTGTTGGAACCCGGAAGTGGGAGGCGGAAACCCGGAAGTGGGAGGCCGAAACCGGAAGTGAGGGGGAGAGGAGCGGGGGAGGCGGGAAAAGGCGTCCGAGGGGGAGAAACGGTGTAAAAAAGTGTTTGGGGAGGGCGGGGAGGGGATTTGTTGGAACCCGGAAGTGGGAGGCGGAAACCCGGAAGTGGGAGGCGGAAACCGGAAGTGAGGGGGAGAGGAGCGGGGGAGGCGGGAAAAGGCGTGTGAGGGTGAGAAACGGTGTAAAAAAGTGTTTGGGGAGGGCGGGGAGGGGATTTGTTGGAACCCGGAAGTGGGAGGCGGAAACCCGGAAGTGGGAGGCGGAAACCGGAAGTGAGGGGGAGAGGAGCGGGGGAGGCGGGAAAAGGCGTCCGAGGGGGTGAAAGGGTGTAAAAAAGTGTTTGGGGAGGGCGGGGAGGGGATTTGTTGGAACCCAGAAGTGGGAGTCGGAAACCCGGAAGTGGGAGGCGGAAACCGGAAGTGAGGGGGAGAGGAGCGGGGGAGGCGGGAAAAGGCGTGCGAGGGGGAGAAACGGTGTAAAAAAGTGTTTGGGGAGGGCGGGGAGGGGATTTGTTGGAACCCGGAAGTGGGAGGCGGAAACCCGGAAGTGGGAGGCGGAAACCGGAAGTGAGGGGGAGAGGAGCGGGGGAGGCGTGAAAAGGCGCCCGAGGGGGTGAAAGGGTGTAAAAAAGTGTTTGGGGAGGGCGGGGAGGGGATTTGTTGGAACCCGGAAGTGGGAGGCGGAAACCCGGAAGTGGGAGGCGGAAACCGGAAGTGAGGGGGAGAGGAGCGGGGGAGGCGGGAAAAGGCGCGCGAGGGGGTGAAAGGGTGTAAAAAAGTGTTTGGGGAGGGCGGGGAGGGGATTTGTTGGAACCCGGAAGTGGGAGGCGGAAACCCGGAAGTGGGAGGCGGAAACCGGAAGTGAGGGGGAGAGGAGCGGGGGAGGCGGGAAAAGGCGCCCGAGGGGGTGAAACGGTGTAAAAAAGTGTTTGGGGAGGGCGGGGAGGGGATTTGTTGGAACCCGGAAGTGGGAGTCGGAAACCCGGAAGTGGGAGGCGGAAACCGGAAGTGAGGGGGAGAGGAGCGGGGGAGGCGGGAAAAGGCGTGCGAGGGGGAGAAACGGTGTAAAAAAGTGTTTGGGGAGGGCGGGGAGGGGATTTGTTGGAACCCGGAAGTGGGAGGCGGAAACCCGGAAGTGGGAGGCGGAAACCGGAAGTGAGGGGGAGAGGAGCGGGGGAGGCGGGAAAAGGCGCCCGAGGGGGTGAAAGGGTGTAAAAAAGTGTTTGGGGAGGGCGGGGAGGGGATTTGTTGGAACCCGGAAGTGGGAGGCGGAAACCCGGAAGTGGGAGGCGGAAACCGGAAGTGAGGGGGAGAGGAGCGGGGGAGGCGGGAAAAGGCGCCCGAGGGGGTGAAAGGGTGTAAAAAAGTGTTTGGGGAGGGCGGGGAGGGGATTTGTTGGAACCCGGAAGTGGGAGTCGGAAACCCGGAAGTGGGAGGCGGAAACCGGAAGTGAGGGGGAGAGGAGCGGGGGAGGCGGGAAAAGGCGTCCGAGGGTGTGAAACGGTGTCAAAAAGTGTTTGGGGAGGGCGGGGAGGGGATTTGTTGGAACCCGGAAGTGGGAGGCGGAAACCCGGAAGTGGGAGGCGGAAACCGGAAGTGAGGGGGAGAGGAGCGGGGGAGGCGGGAAAAGGCGTCCGAGGGTGTGAAAGGGTGTAAAAAAGTGTTTGGGGAGGGCGGGGAGGGGATTTGTTGGAACCCGGAAGTGGGAGGCGGAAACCCGGAAGTGGGAGGCGGAAACCGGAAGTGAGGGGGAGAGGAGCGGGGGAGGCGGGAAAAGGCGCCCGAGGGGGTGAAAGGGTGTAAAAAAGTGTTTGGGGAGGGCGGGGAGGGGATTTGTTGGAACCCGGAAGTGGGAGGCGGAAACCCGGAAGTGGGAGGCGGAAACCGGAAGTGAGGGGGAGAGGAGCGGGGGAGGCGGGAAAAGGCGCCCGAGGGGGTGAAAGGGTGTAAAAAAGTGTTTGGGGAGGGCGGGGAGGGGATTTGTTGGAACCCGGAAGTGGGAGTCGGAAACCCGGAAGTGGGAGGCGGAAACCGGAAGTGAGGGGGAGAGGAGCGGGGGAGGCGGGAAAAGGCGTCCGAGGGTGTGAAACGGTGTCAAAAAGTGTTTGGGGAGGGCGGGGAGGGGATTTGTTGGAACCCGGAAGTGGGAGGCGGAAACCCGGAAGTGGGAGGCGGAAACCGGAAGTGAGGGGGAGAGGAGCGGGGGAGGCGGGAAAAGGCGTGTGAGGGTGAGAAACGGTGTAAAAAAGTGTTTGGGGAGGGCGGGGAGGGGATTTGTTGGAACCCGGAAGTGGGAGGCGGAAACCCGGAAGTGGGAGGCCGAAACCGGAAGTGAGGGGGAGAGGAGCGGGGGAGGCGGGAAAAGGCGCCCGAGGGGGTGAAACGGTGTCAAAAAGTGTTTGGGGAGGGCGGGGGAGGGGATTTGTTGGAACCCGGAAGTTGGAGGCGGAAACCCGGAAGTGGGAGGCCGAAACCGGAAGTGAGGGGGAGAGGAGCGGGGGAGGCGGAAAAAGGCGTCCGAGGGGGTGAAACGGTGTCAAAAAGTGTTTGGGGAGGGCGGGGGAGGGGATTGGGTGGAACCCGGAAGTGGGAGGCGGAAACCCGGAAGTGGGAGGCCGAAACCGGAAGTGAGGGGGAGAGGAGCGGGGGAGGCGGGAAAAGGCGCCCGAGGGGGTGAAACGGTGTCAAAAAGTGTTTGGGGAGGGCGGGGGAGGGGATTTGTTGGAACCCGGAAGTGGAAGGCGGAAAACCGGAAGTGGGAGGCCGAAACCGGAAGTGAGGGGGAGAGGAGCGGGGGAGGCGGGAAAAGGCGCCCGAGGGGGTGAAACGGTGTAAAAAAGTGTTTGGGGAGGGCGGGGGAGGGGATTTGTTGGAACCCGGAAGTGGGAGGCGGAAACCCGGAAGTGGGAGGCGGAAACCGGAAGTGAGGGGGAGAGGAGCGGGGGAGGCGGGAAAAGGCGTCCGAGGGGGTGAAACGGTGTCAAAAAGTGTTTGGGGAGGGCGGGGGAGGGGATTGGGTGGAACCCGGAAGTGGGAGGCGGAAACCCGGAAGTGGGAGGCCGAAACCGGAAGTGAGGGGGAGAGGAGCGGGGGAGGCGGGAAAAGGCGTCCGAGGGGGTGAAACGGTGTCAAAAAGTGTTTGGGGAGGGCGGGGGAGGGGATTTGTTGGAACCCGGAAGTGGGAGGCGGAAAACCGGAAGTGGGAGGCGGAAACCGGAAGTGAGGGGGAGAGGAGCGGGGGAGGCGGGAAAAGGCGTCCGAGGGGGTGAAAGGGTGTCAAAAAGTGTTTGGGGAGGGCGGGGGAGGGGATTGGGTGGAACCCGGAAGTGGAAGGCGGAAACCCGGAAGTGGGAGGCCGAAACCGGAAGTGAGGGGGAGAGGAGCGGGGGAGGCGGGAAAAGGCGCCCGAGGGGGTGAAACGGTGTCAAAAAGTGTTTGGGGAGGGCGGGGGAGGGGATTGGGTGGAACCCGGAAGTGGGAGGCGGAAACCCGGAAGTGGGAGGCCGAAACCGGAAGTGAGGGGGAGAGGAGCGGGGGAGGCGGGAAAAGGCGCCCGAGGGGGTGAAAGGGTGTAAAAAAGTGTTTGGGGAGGGCGGGGGAGGGGATTTGTTGGAACCCGGAAGTGGGAGGCGGAAACCCGGAAGTGGGAGGCCGGAACCGGAAGTGAGGGGGAGAGGAGCGGGGGAGGCGGGAAAAGGCGTCCGAGGGGGTGAAACGGTGTCAAAAAGTGTTTGGGGAGGGCGGGGAGGGGATTGGGTGGAACCCGGAAGTGGGAGGCGGAAACCCGGAAGTGGGAGGCCGAAACCGGAAGTGAGGGGGAGAGGAGCGGGGGAGGCGGGAAAAGGCGTCCGAGGGGGTGAAACGGTGTCAAAAAGTGTTTGGGGAGGGCGGGGGAGGGGATTTGTTGGAACCCGGAAGTGGGAGGCGGAAACCCGGAAGTGGGAGGCCGAAACCGGAAGTGAGGGGGAGAGGAGCGGGGGAGGCGGGAAAAGGCGCCCGAGGGGGTGAAACGGTGTCAAAAAGTGTTTGGGGAGGGCGGGGGAGGGGATTTGTTGGAACCCGGAAGTTGGAGGCGGAAACCCGGAAGTGGGAGGCCGAAACCGGAAGTGAGGGGGAGAGGAGCGGGGGAGGCGGAAAAAGGCGTCCGAGGGGGTGAAACGGTGTCAAAAAGTGTTTGGGGAGGGCGGGGGAGGGGATTGGGTGGAACCCGGAAGTGGGAGGCGGAAACCCGGAAGTGGGAGGCCGAAACCGGAAGTGAGGGGGAGAGGAGCGGGGGAGGCGGGAAAAGGCGCCCGAGGGGGTGAAACGGTGTCAAAAAGTGTTTGGGGAGGGCGGGGGAGGGGATTTGTTGGAACCCGGAAGTGGAAGGCGGAAAACCGGAAGTGGGAGGCCGAAACCGGAAGTGAGGGGGAGAGGAGCGGGGGAGGCGGGAAAAGGCGCCCGAGGGGGTGAAACGGTGTCAAAAAGTGTTTGGGGAGGGCGGGGGAGGGGATTTGTTGGAACCCGGAAGTGGGAGGCGGAAACCCGGAAGTGGGAGGCCGAAACCGGAAGTGAGGGGGAGAGGAGCGGGGGAGGCGGGAAAAGGCACGCGAGGGGGTGAAACGGTGTCAAAAAGTGTTTGGGGAGGGCGGGGGAGGGGATTGGGTGGAACCCGGAAGTGGGAGGCGGAAACCCGGAAGTGGGAGGCCGAAACCGGAAGTGAGGGGGAGAGGAGCGGGGGAGGCGGGAAAAGGCGTCCGAGGGGGTGAAACGGTGTAAAAAAGTGTTTGGGGAGGGCGGGGGAGGGGATTTGTTGGAACCCGGAAGTGGGAGGCGGAAACCCGGAAGTGGGAGGCGGAAACCGGAAGTGAGGGGGAGAGGAGCGGGGGAGGCGGGAAAAGGCGTCCGAGGGGGTGAAACGGTGTAAAAAAGTGTTTGGGGAGGGCGGGGGAGGGGATTTGTTGGAACCCGGAAGTGGGAGGCGGAAAACCGGAAGTGGGAGGCCGAAACCGGAAGTGAGGGGGAGAGGAGCGGGGGAGGCGGGAAAAGGCGTCCGAGGGGGTGAAACGGTGTCAAAAAGTGTTTGGGGAGGGCGGGGGAGGGGATTGGGTGGAACCCGGAAGTGGGAGGCGGAAACCCGGAAGTGGGAGGCCGAAACCGGAAGTGAGGGGGAGAGGAGCGGGGGAGGCGGGAAAAGGCGTCCGAGGGGGTGAAACGGTGTAAAAAAGTGTTTGGGGAGGGCGGGGGAGGGGATTGGGTGGAACCCGGAAGTGGGAGGCGGAAACCCGGAAGTGGGAGGCGGAAACCGGAAGTGAGGGGGAGAGGAGCGGGGGAGGCGGGAAAAGGCGTCCGAGGGGGTGAAACGGTGTCAAAAAGTGTTTGGGGAGGGCGGGGGAGGGGATTGGGTGGAACCCGGAAGTGGGAGGCGGAAACCCGGAAGTGGGAGGCCGAAACCGGAAGTGAGGGGGAGAGGAGCGGGGGAGGCGGGAAAAGGCGTCCGAGGGGGTGAAACGGTGTCAAAAAGTGTTTGGGGAGGGCGGGGGAGGGGATTGGGTGGAACCCGGAAGTGGGAGGCGGAAACCCGGAAGTGGGAGGCCGAAACCGGAAGTGAGGGGGAGAGGAGCGGGGGAGGCGGGAAAAGGCGCCCGAGGGGGTGAAACGGTGTCAAAAAGTGTTTGGGGAGGGCGGGGGAGGGGATTTGTTGGAACCCGGAAGTGGGAGGCGGAAACCCGGAAGTGGGAGGCCGAAACCGGAAGTGAGGGGGAGAGGAGCGGGGGAGGCGGAAAAAGGCGTCCGAGGGGGTGAAACGGTGTCAAAAAGTGTTTGGGGAGGGCGGGGGAGGGGATTGGGTGGAACCCGGAAGTGGGAGGCGGAAACCCGGAAGTGGGAGGCCGAAACCGGAAGTGAGGGGGAGAGGAGCGGGGGAGGGCGGGAAAAGGCGCCCGAGGGGGTGAAAGGGTGTCAAAAAGTGTTTGGGGAGGGCGGGGGAGGGGATTTGTTGGAACCCGGAAGTGGGAGGCGGAAACCCGGAAGTGGGAGGCGGAAACCGGAAGTGAGGGGGAGAGGAGCGGGGGAGGCGGGAAAAGGCGTCCGAGGGGGTGAAACGGTGTAAAAAAGTGTTTGGGGAGGGCGGGGGAGGGGATTGGGTGGAACCCGGAAGTGGGAGGCGGAAACCCGGAAGTGGGAGGCCGAAACCGGAAGTGAGGGGGAGAGGAGCGGGGAGGCGGGAAAAGGCGTCCGAGGGGGTGAAACGGTGTCAAAAAGTGTTTGGGGAGGGCGGGGGAGGGGATTGGGTGGAACCCGGAAGTGGGAGGCGGAAACCCGGAAGTGGAGGCCGAAACCGGAAGTGAGGGGGAGAGGAGCGGGGGAGGCGGGAAAAGGCGCCCGAGGGGGTGAAACGGTGTCAAAAAGTGTTTGGGGAGGGCGGGGGAGGGGATTTGTTGGAACCCGGAAGTGGGAGGCGGAAACCGGAAGTGGGAGGCCGAAACCGGAAGTGAGGGGGAGAGGAGCGGGGAGGCGGGAAAAAGGCGTCCGAGGGGGTGAAACGGTGTCAAAAAGTGTTTGGGGAGGGCGGGGGAGGGGATTGGGTGGAACCCGGAAGTGGGAGGCGGAAACCCGGAAGTGGGAGGCCGAAACCGGAAGTGAGGGGAGAGGAGCGGGGGAGGCGGGAAAAGGCGCCCGAGGGGGTGAAACGGTGTCAAAAAGTGTTTGGGGAGGGCGGGGGAGGGGATTTGTTGGAACCCGGAAGTGGGAGGCGGAAACCCGGAAGTGGGAGGCGGAAACCGGAAGTGAGGGGGAGAGGAGCGGGGGAGGCGGGAAAAGGCGCCCGAGGGGGTGAAACGGTGTCAAAAAGTGTTTGGGGAGGGCGGGGGAGGGGATTGGGTGGAACCCGGAAGTGGGAGGCGGAAACCCGGAAGTGGGAGGCCGAAACCGGAAGTGAGGGGGAGAGGAGCGGGGGGAGGGAGGCGGGAACGTCCGAGGGGGTGAAACGGTGTCAAAAAGTGTTTGGGGAGGGCGGGGGAGGGGATTTGTTGGAACCCGGAAGTGGGAGGCGGAAACCCGGAAGTGGGAGGCGGAAACCGGAAGTGAGGGGGAGAGGAGCGGGGGAGGCGGGAAAAGGCGTCCGAGGGGGTGAAACGGTGTAAAAAAGTGTTTGGGGAGGGCGGGGGAGGGGATTGGGTGGAACCCGGAAGTGGGAGGCGGAAACCCGGAAGTGGGAGGCCGAAACCGGAAGTGAGGGGGAGAGGAGCGGGGGAGGCGGGAAAAGGCGCCCGAGGGGGTGAAACGGTGTCAAAAAGTGTTTGGGGAGGGCGGGGGAGGGGATTGGGTGGAACCCGGAAGTGGGAGGCGGAAACCCGGAAGTGGGAGGCCGAAACCGGAAGTGAGGGGGAGAGGAGCGGGGGAGGCGGGAAAAGGCGTCCGAGGGGGTGAAACGGTGTCAAAAAGTGTTTGGGGAGGGCGGGGGAGGGGATTTGTTGGAACCCGGAAGTGGGAGGCGGAAACCCGGAAGTGGGAGGCGGAAACCGGAAGTGAGGGGGAGAGGAGCGGGGGAGGCGGGAAAAGGCGTCCGAGGGGGT